>NC_091744.1:225000-237500 GCF_043380555.1 Nothobranchius furzeri | reverse complement strand
TCCACACCAGAGGCATCAGTGGTGCCAATCGGCATTGGGATGGCTCACTTGTGTGCTTCGTGGTGCATCAAGCCATCCTCCTCACCAGACTCACAAGATAAGAAAATCCCTCCAGACTTCTAAGGTGTGTTTATGCTATCTGCCAGTAAACCAAAAAGAAGGACATCACTTCTGATGTCATTAATAATGTTGTGCCGCTCCACTGTCAGGATCAAAGCCATGAAAAACACACCGTTGCACTTCTCGAAAGATGCTGGGAGTAAACTAACTCTTAGGTCACGCATATTGCTGTAACCTACATAGATATGAAATCACTTCGCTGCAATAGTCTTTTATTTAGAAAATTAGACGTATTACACTGAAACCATGTGTGATCTCCTGTCTAGCCCTACGTTAATTTAAGAAAATGACGCATCCCAGACAGCTCACAAGAAAAATAGAACCCAATCCTATCTTTAGTGGCGCGGCACGGTGAGCCGCTTCTGGGATGCACCTAAAATGTTCAGCTGATGCCTCCAGTGTAGATTTGGGCTAACTGTCACCCAATGACTGCTGGAGATGGACGCCATCACGCATGATATATTTTTAGCAATAAGTTACCCATCCACTCTATGACAAAGCTCCATTTTCTGGGACCATCAAAGTGTCCTTCAGTCATAAACAGATTATTGTGTGGAGTTTAGAACTGGGTAGCTCTAAGGAACATTGAAAATCCTGCACTGCAAAAATGTACATTTTTATTCCCTTTTCTATTCCAAACAGAGAATTAGAGAGGCTCATTTGGTTGACAATGTGCAGGTGAGGTGTTATAATGACTTTACAAACACTGAAGCAGAAATAACAGGATAATGTTTGCCAGTGGAAGTGGGTGGATTTGCACAGCAAGACAAAATGAACATTTAAAAAAGAAGGTCTCGAGAAACCTAAATTAGATTGTTTCAATAAAACCTCTGAACAAAATTAAAACTGAAGGCATTTTAATTGAAACACACAAAGTCTCTTTCTTTCAGCGAGCAGTGTTTCTCTTTTACCTCATGCACACTTGTTTCCTCGTGTTGCTAATTCCTCTCATCTGTCTGTCTATCTCTGTTCAGCTCTGCTTTAATTATCAGCCGGCTGCAGCAGACATCGGGTAACCACTCCTGACAAGCAGGTGTGGAATGACAGCGATGCACACAAATTGGTTGTGCATACACACGCAGAGAATCACACTTTAACACAGTACGGGCAATCATATGCTTCCATAAACATAAACAATAGGAGACTCAGGCAGATTTGAAATTAGGACTGGTTCTGTTGCACACACACTCACACACACGCTAGGTTTCTTCAAAACAGGGTGGTGGGAGCTGCAAACAATGAGGCTGATATTGCAGGATGGTTGGAAATAAGAGCAGGGATGAGTAAGGACTAATTACAGGTGTGGAGGAAATGGAACGAAGAGGAACAAGATAAGGGTAGGGTGAGAGATGGTGGCTGAAAGAAGCGTTAACTTCCTTAGTCAAAGAGGAAACAAGTAGATAAAGCAAGCAGATATTCTTAATACACCCAACCATGCCTTAGTTCCCCATGAAATGGGTCGACTTGTAGAGTTTTAAAATGTTTTGAGATGCATTTAGAGAAAGAACAAACCGTTGAAGGCAAAAAAAAAAGGGCGCCTAGAGTGTTTTAGGCCCAGTGAAGTCCCATTAGTCGTCACACAACGGTGAAACTATTTCTCAGAATTTGACCCATCCTCTGTGGAAGCATTGAGCGGCAGACATGGCGGCACTCGGGAACTATTTGGTGGCTTAACCCTCCAATCAAACCCCTTAATAATGAGTGTCAAGTGGGAAGGCACCGAGTCCCATTTTGAAAGTCTTGGTATGACCCGACTATGGTCTTTGGTATGACCCACAGCCTCCCAGGGCCTCCCAGTGTGTCTCAGGGCAGACACTCATACCACTAGGCCACTGAGCTGTACACACATAGTTGGGTATTCCACAAAGCAAAGATATGTTTTTACGATTTCCATATGGGTTAGGGTTAGTCAAGTCAATTGTTAAAGCTTTTCCTGCCTAGTCTCTACTGGCTACTGGAGGAAAACTCTTCTCCCACCGCATCTCTTGACAAGCTGTCAAAACCTTTTTGCACGCTGACACCGGCAAACGAACCGTTGTTTTGCGTCTATGGAAGGACTCTTAAGGAGTCAGAGCTGTGTCAGCTTTGTTCTGAAGTTGACACAGCTCCGACTCCTTAAGAGTCCTTCCATAGACACAAAACAAGTCCAACTGTTTGCTGTGATCCGGGAGACGACTCTGGACTGATTTGGTCGTACTGGGGTTTTTCTATGAACTTCGGTACCTTGGGGTCACCCGACTCCCTTGACATCTTGGATCCAAAAGCTAGTCCCCGAGATAACGGCACATAGACACGGCAAGATTGCGTCTGACGCCGTTTTATTAGAAATCAACTTTCTAGTTTAATGCAGACCAAATTCTATTCCACTCAGAGCGCAGTTTCTTCAGATACGAGGGTTCTGATAACATCACATTCACACATCATATTACATTACATCATACACTCATCACCTCACAGTTTCCTAGTTGTCAAGTTTTATAATTTGTTCAGAAATAAATTCCTTACTTTTTATAAACTTGACTCTGAATTAATACGAAGTGTGTTACAACCCCTGAACAACCAAAGAATCCTAATTCTTCTGGTTAAACATTCAAAGATCAGTCAGGTTGATATTCTATATTTATATAGAATCATCACATCGTGTTGATCATAATTAAAACCCCAAAATACATCTGTAGTCTAATTCTACACCATTATAATTTTTAGGAAATTTTCCATTAAAAAACAATGCAAGAGTGCTTTACAGTAGAATTATACATATTTTTACAAAAAAAAAGAATGTACTAATTACTGTGTTCACCAATTAATTTATATACAGCAACTTCACATTAAGTCAACAGTTTTAGATAATTTTATAGTTGATGGTTTTTCCTGTTAAGGTTTTGTGGTTTGTCACTGTTAAATATGTGCTACTTTTTACAGTGTAGAGAATAGTTCTGACTGGAAATATGAGTTAGTCACTGAAATGACTCATGCAATGTGCCAACATGGGTTTCTGCCATCTTTTTCCTCATTTTAACAAATTGTTAACAAATTGCATTTTATATTGCAGTTAGTTTAGTGTATGTAGGAGTGAATGCAATTAAACGTGTGAACCTGAAGTGCTACAGCTAGCTAGTTCTATCTTTACCGCCAAGAACCCTAGAATTATATGTAAATACTTATCCAATGCACAATTAATGATTATGAAATAGTATTTGCCTGAACCAGTGGGACATGTTTTATTACAGCAGTAATCCACTATTCACGAGCTATTAGCCCATCAGTTTAATCAAGACCAAATTTGACTAATTTTCCAAACAGAAACTGTTTCCAAGTTTAAAAAATATATACAAAAAAATAACACTTCAATGGATGTGAACTATTCCTTTGCTCAGGTGAGTTGTGTTGCTTAACCATATTGAAGTGTGTTTTGTCAGGCACTTCACCCAGGACCAATTTGCCCTGAGAGGCCATGTAAGAGCTGAACTCCTCAGGACAATTTTACTTCAGGGACTCCTCTCAAACCTCTTCATCATAGAAATGTGGTAATTCCCAAAGTGGCGATCTAAGGACAGCCTAATCTCCAGCAGCTGGAAATTACTATACTTGACTTTACTAATGAAGGCAGTGTCTAAGATAAAGCTGGAAAGGATCGAATGGTTTCTTTGGGTTAAAATTTCATCTTGGGTTCAGTAAGTTGAGTTCTTCAGCAGGAAATAAGGCGGTTTCAGTGTGAAAGAAATGGAAGTCAGCACCTCCAAATTATAGTCGTCAGCAGAGAAAAGGGCTGCCACTTTAGGTTGAGAGTGAGTTTAAAGGGAACGAGTTCAAAGACTTAGAGGCCCTTATCACAAGTGGGGATAAAGCTGTGGGAAAAATCTACTTTTCAACAGTTCTTGGTCCTGCTGGGACCAGTTCCCGTTTTGCACAACATGTCGCACCCACCGCAATTAGGTTCCAGCCCGCTCGTGTTGCATTGGGTTCTCATTGTGTTGCATCATGAGGAAGTGCCAGACTTCAAAGATAATCTGTGCTACCTTGTTTTTCATTCACTACAATGAATTAATAAGCAGCAATGTTCATGTGCACAATTCTCCAGAGTGATGTTTCTGTTGTGTGACTGATTAACAACCTGGATATTGTGTTTATTTATTTTTCTTTTCTTTTCTTTTTTTTTTACTTTTTTAAATACTAAAAATCCTTCACAAAAAAATTACGGCCTTAAATTTTTTGTATCAACCAACAGACAGGTGAAACTAAGAAAATAGAATATGATGCAAAGGTTAATTTACTTCAGTAATTTAACTTAAAAGGTAAAACTATGAGAGATTCATTACATGCATAATCAGATGTTTCAAGCCTTTATTTGTTATAGTTGTGATGATTATGACTTACAGCTTATGAAAACACCCATTTCAAAACCTCAAATAATTTTACTATTATGAAAGTGCCACACTTATGAATCCAAAACGCATCCAATGGCTTCTTGAGCCTTTAGATGGTCTCTCAGTCTAAGTTCAATTACTGAAATACATGGACTTTTGCACTATATTCTAACTTTTTAAAATAAAGTTCTAGATAAATCAAAATAAATAGAACATTATTAATCCCACAGTGGGAAAATTCTCTTCATACAGCAGCAGTGAGAAAAGGAAGATGAAGATAACAAGATTATAGGTAAACACACAAAGGCATTCACCTATTATTGTAACCTTCAAACATTAAAAACCACAAATAAAAAGAAAACTTGGTTTTCCAGAACTATGCAGGACACAAGGCACAGGCATACTAATGTACATCTGGTATTGAACACATACGGAATATTGCACTGATGCTAGTGTGTAACAGGATAACGCCAGTACCAGTTAAACTGAGGATTTTATACACTCTTACTGCAGAGGGGATGAATGGCCTACGGTAGCATTCTGTTTTACATCTGGGATGTCTCAGTCTGCCTCTGAAAGAGCTGTCCATGGTTTCCACGGTGGAATGCAGTGGGTGGGAGGGGTTTTCCAAGATGAAAATCATCTTCCCCAGCATGAATTCACACATCTCCTCAACTGAATCTTGTTGGCAGCCCAAAACCAAGCTAGCTTTTTGGACTAGCTAGTTCAGTTGAGTTTTGTGAAATTGTGTTAAAGTCTGTAATTTTATAAAGGATTTCAGAAGTAAAAGTAAAAAATAAATGTGTCAACTGAACTTAGTTTACTCACCTCCAAAAACATTGCTGCACTATGGAACAAACACAATTCTGTACCTCGCAGACTCTAGTGGGCGTATCACAGGTTGCCTTAGAGCAGGACTTGTTCACAGAACATCTAACCTTCATGCATGCTAATGAAGCATGAACAGATTCTTTTTCACGCCAGTGCTCCATTTTACAAGAAAACAGCTCCCAATATTAAAAAAGGAGAAAGGAAAAGAAGATGAACTGTAAAAACTATTCTTACAAGAGTTTCAAACTGCAGTTTATAAAAAGAAGAATATATTGACAGGGTGAGAACAAAAATATAGACGTAAATTTTAAAATAAAACACTGGTGAAAAATGCAGATCCTATTAAAAGCTGCTCTTTTGTGCATCTGGTGATCTCATTGTTCAGGTATTTTTTAACATTTCGCTTGCAGAAATCCTCAAGAGGCACAAGTACACACACATAAACCGTTCCAATCAATCCAGTTGATTAGGGACCAAATCAGAGACACGTGTTCGATCCTGTGTGCACTTTGGTGTGTGATTACTTCTTTGCTGTTGGACCACAAATGTCAGACTTAGTGGTTTCTTTAATCACATTTGCATTTTCATTTTAGTCCTGTAAATTTTGACATTTACCTCTAAAATGGAGGCAAACACATATAGTTGCAACTCAAATTTGCTTCTGGGCGGGGCCTGAGTTATGACAATATATTCGTCCCAGGAAGACTTCCGTGATTGAAGTTTGAGTAGCTCTCCATCGCAAAACTCAGATCATTGTTGAACCAGAATGCCTAACAATTTGTTCTCTGAAGTCAGGGTTGAACACGGTATCCTCTGTTAGGTGCATCAGCTGCAATGGTGTCTGAGTTTGGTTAGCATTTGATAGTGAATCCCTGAAACTCCAACGTAGCGCTTCGGAAAAATGGCTAACAAATACGCTGATTGATCTGTTCCTCAAACCAGCAACAATCAAATTCTAATCTAAGCGTTCATGCAAGTTGTGTAATAATGATGAGGGTAAAAACTGCAGCTCAGGAAGTCATTTTTCCTCTTTTTTGACATTGATTGGTATCATTTTTGTTCTCATCCACAAAAAGTATGTAGATGTTATTTAGCAAAAATTATGAAGTTAGAAAATTAGGAGAAATCAGAAGTATCTAGGAGTCAGACACTAAAAGCTGATGTTTTGTAGTCTTCATTGCTTCATTTACCAGCCTGGCTAAATGAGTTGCCAATGGTTTCTCATTTTCAATCAAAGATACATCAGTATCTAAATATTCTAGATGTCTGGGACAAATGTGGACACTTTGCAGCCTGATTATTCATGTTTTTCCTCTCGAAACTAAATGATGTTTTCTCAGCTGTCATTAAAAACTAACTATATAAGTAAACAACAGGAAGACAAGTAGAAGTTTAAAGAAATATTTTGCAAAGCAATAACTTTTTAATAGGCTTTTTTGGTTTCAATGAGACAAAAGTAATGACTGAGGGTTCTTGTGCATGTTCTGACGCTGACTCTGTGAGGAAACTGGAGCCTCTGCAGAAAACCCACGCATGCACAGTCTAGAAACACACACGTTAGGTTAATTGGTAATTTGAAATTGACCTTACAGTTTTATGTGTCCGTGTGAAAGATTGTGTTTTTTTGTTGTTGCTTTTGATCTGGTCTGTCTTTGAGTTGTTCATGCAGTGCCAAGTCAACGTTGTTTATAAATCATTAAGCCAACACTGCCTAGAACACTGAAAATAAGTCTGAGGACTCCAAAGCGCTTTAACCTACAGTCAGCCATTTAGCCATTCATTCACTCTCGCTGGAAAGGTTCACAGCAGAGTGTGAAGTAGTTGGGATGAGAATCAGCTCCTCTAAATCCGAGACTCCATTAGATGTAAGGTGAGAAGCTCGTTCATCCGGGAGGGGCTCAGAGTAGATCTGCTGCTCCTCCACATCGAGAGGAGCCAGTTGAGGTGGCTTGGACATCTATGGGCCATTCCCATCTGTACCGGGTCGGCCCGGGCCGGGTAGCGTAGGTTGTTTACATATCAGGGTGGCCTGGTATTTTTCCGGGCCAACCAAGGCTCATTCTCAGCCCTCTTCTGGAGGGGGTCTGCTTCAGGCCGACCAGGACCAACACACCCACTGCTGACAGCAAATTCACACCTTCCATTAGAGCAAGCCTCTGATTGGTGGGTAGAATCAGCCCACATGGCCTTAAGACAAGGATGTGTGGAATCAACCGGGCCAGGCTGGGGCCGACTGGGGCTGCCCGGGCCGACCCGGTACGGATGGGAATGGCCCACTAGTTACGATGCCT
Organism: Nothobranchius furzeri; assembly: GCF_043380555.1. Taxonomy (NCBI): domain Eukaryota; kingdom Metazoa; phylum Chordata; class Actinopteri; order Cyprinodontiformes; family Nothobranchiidae; genus Nothobranchius; species Nothobranchius furzeri. Next base: position 229,891 of record NC_091744.1, on the reverse strand, counting down.
CCTAGACACCTCCCTGGTGAGGTTTTACGGGCACGTCCAACTGGGAGGAGACCTAAAGGAAGACCCAGGACACGCTGGAGGGGCTATGTCTCTCGGCTGGCCAGGAAACGCCTTGGGATTACCCCGGAGGAGTTGGCTCAAGTGGCTGGGGAGAGGGAATTCTGGGCCTTCATGCCCCCACAACCCGACCTGGGATAAGCGGCTGAAAATGGATGGACGGACGGACGGATGGACGGACGGACGGACGGACGGATGGATGGATGGATGGATGGATGGATTGATCCACTAGCAAGCATATTGGGTGAATTGTCTTGCCCAAGGACACAGTGACTGAGATGAGCTTTAACAGACTACCCAGCAGTTACAGGACATACACACAACTTATGAGCCTCCATTGTGTCGTTTTAACGACACGTATGCATCTTTAAAATGGCTGCCTCGCGTAACTTGCTTTGATTTGAAACGTTGTTTGTGCATACCCCCCGCCCAAATTAACACGATGCATTCGCACGTAACCAGTAGGCGGAGTTGAAAAACAAGCAAGACACACTCATTATGGTCTCTCAGCTTCTGGTTTAGAGGTCTTTTCTCTGCCAAGATCTCAAAATTAACCAGTTACTGATTTCTTCTATTAATACCACATTTGTTTTGGTTGTACCCTACAAACCTAAGACTCTACCTGGTCAGAGTTCCCTACTGTACCCCCTAGTGGGACACTCCAGTACTACGTGCAGTCCAGCAGCAAGCGTGTGAACAAAGATGCACCTTCTGTCTGAGTCAACATGAGGTTAAAAAGCAAGTATTTCCCCGGCCTTAGCTTAAATAGGAGTAATTCAGTTGGGTTTGACTTCAGCTGAACTAAGGTGTCTACATGCATTTAAAAAATCAAACGTTATTTGTACTAAGGCTGTCATTTGGTTTTCTGACACAACATGTATGTGCACTGAATGTCTTTCATGTCAGTCTCCAGTTCCACCAGAAAAGGTCTCTAGATTGTTTTAACAGTCAGCTGATTTGAACGAGAGTGATTTTAAAGCTCTGAAAACTCACTGAATAAAGTGAAAAAGTTGCTAAGCTGGCAAATATTATTTAGGCACAACAAGCACTGGATAAAGTGAGTTAGCATAGTAGCATAGCATAGCATAGTTTATTTATATAGCACATTTAAAATGCAGCATGGGAGCTGCCCAAAGTGCTGCACAGGCTAAAACAAAACACACCCATTACAAGGAGCTAAAACTAAGGATAAAATCTCAATTAAAAGCAGAGAAAACATGAATAATAAGAACACATTAAAACAATGACACAATAAAACACTAAAACGAGTCACTGTCTAAAAGCCAAAGTGTAAAAGTGGGTCTTTAAACGAGATTTAAAACCCGCCAGAGATGGAGCCTGCCGAACTCCAATGGGCAATGAGTTCCATAGCTTTGGGGCAGCATGGACAAATGCTCGTTCACCCCGCGATTTGAGCCTCATCCGCGGCGTGTGCAGCAGCAATAGGTCAGCCGACCTCAACGAGCGGGTGGGCACATATGGAGTGAGAAGGGCAGAGAGGTAGGAAGGTGCCAGGTCACTGAGCGCTTTAAAAACAAAAGTCAGTAACTTAAACTGCACTCTGAAAATGACAGGGAGCCAGTGAAGATGTGCCAGGACAGGGGTAATGTGGCTACGTCGGTGTGTACTCGTCAAGAACCTGGCAGCAGCATTCTGAACAACCTGCAGCCGATTCAGGGCAGAGTCCGGAACACCAACGAGGAGGGCGTTTGCATAGTCCAGGCGAGAGGTAATGAATGCATGAATGACTGACTCCAAATGCCTCCGTTTCAGGATTCGTCTGAGGTGAGTAAGGCGGCGAAGCTGATAAAAACACGACCTCACTACAGAGTTTATCTGTGGGGCCATTGTGAGTCCAGCATCCAGCTTGACCCCGAGACTCGTCACACACTGTTTGGGGTTAAGGGTTAAAAGGTCACAAACAGGGTGAGAGCCATGGTGGTTGCGGGGGTCAAAAACAATAAACTCAGACTTCTTTTCATTCAGTTTTAAGAAGTTGGATGCCAGCCAGCCCTTCACGTCATCCATACATGCAGCCAATTTCGAGCCCGCATTTTTCTCGTCCATTTCCACGTATAGCTGACAGTCATCTGCGTAGATGTGGTAGCTCAGGCCATGCTGATTCAGGATATTGCCCAGAGGCAGAAGGTAGATTGAAAACAGCAATGGCCCAAGAACGGAACCTTGCGGCACCCCCCAAGGCAGTGGAAGACTGGAGGATGCACAGTCACCAATCTGTACAGAGATGGTACGGTTTGATAGGTAGGAGCGGAACCATTTAAGCGCCACCCCCGTCACCCCAACCCAAGACCTAAGCCGATTCAGTAAAATTTGGTGATCGACCGTATCAAAAGCCGCTGAAAGGTCCAGCTGGAGCAGCAGTACCCTAGACCCAGAGTCAGATGCCACCAGAATGTCATTTAGCACCCTAATCAAAGCAGACTCTGTGCTATGGTTTGGTCTAAAAGCTGACTGAAATACATCCAGCAACGAGTTGCTATTCATATGGGCAGAGATCTGGCCATGCACAATTTTCTCAAGGACCTTCGAGAGAAACGGGACTTTCGATATCGGGCGAAAGTTCTCATAAGTGGAGGGATCCAAACCAGGTTTTTTCAATATCGGCTGAACAACCGCATCTTTAAAAACCTTAGGGAACACTCCAGTGCTGAGGCTAATGTTAAAAATGTTCATGAGTGCCGGGCTCAGCGCAGACACCGAGTCACGTACCAATTTAGCTGGGAGGCAGTCCACCGAAGAGCCAGCTGGCTTCATGGAGCTAATCAGTTTCATCAAGTCAGCAAGCTGAACTGGAGCAAAGTCTGAGAAGGCAGGTGGATCCGGCGGTTCCACATGGATAGTGTGTATTTGAGGCTGGAGGCTAAGCCTAATACCAAGGATCTTGTTGAGGAAAAAGCTCTGTAGCTCTGTGCATAAAGCAACAGTGGGATTTAGACCATCAGACTCATTTAACAGTAGCAGGGAGTTAACTGTGCTGTACAGCCTGGACTGGTCTCCATGATGCTGTGAAATGATAGCAGAAAAATAGTTATTACGAGCAGATCTAACTGCTCTCTGGTAGCGTGAAAGTGCATCAACCAGGAGCAGCCGAGAGCATGACAGTCTGTCTCTCCTCCACCTCCGTTCCAGCACTCTACACTGTCGCCTGAGGCTACGGGTGTAATCATTCAGCCAAGGGTAAGATGTTGTCTGTTTCCGCCTCGGTCTCAGAGGGGCAACAGCGTCCAGAGCAGCAGAGCAGGTCACACTGAACCGATGCAGAAGGCCATCTACATCCATGCAGGTAACCGACAAGGGCGGAGCGAGGGCATCAGTGTCCAAAACCGACAGAAAGTTGGAAGTCGTACTCGGAGATAAGCGCCTGGAGTAACGAGCAGACCGTCGCCGGGCTGGAGGAAGGAGACGTGAGATGCTGAACGTGATCACAGCATGGTCGGAAAACGCCACAGGATCCACAGATAAATCATGCACATCCAGTCCAAAAGATAAAACCAAATCCAGGGTGTGAGAAGCCGCATGTGTGGGGACATTTACCAATTGCTGTAGTCCAAATGAGTCTAAAACATTCATAAAATCCCTCACCGGTGGTTTCAGAGGGCAGCAGACGTGGATATTAAAATCACCCAAAATAATCCCCTGTTCATATTTTGGGAGCATATCAGCTAAAAGGTTGGAGAAATCATTTATAAAATCCTTATTGTATCCTGGTGGCCTGTAGCACAGTAAAACGAGGATGGGAGGAGAGAAGCCCAGCTCTAATACTGAGACTTCAAAACTGGTTGGAGCCATCAGCCCAGCAAGAGGTTTAAGTGGGAGATTTGAACAGTACAGGGACAGCAAGCCCCCCCCACGGCCAGAGAGTCTCGGTTCATTAACAACATTACAGTCAGGAGGACAGACTTCGACCAAGGAGGCCATCTCACCTGGCAGAGCCCACGTCTCCGTCATGCAGAACAGGCTCACAGCGTTATCCGTGTAAAAATCCTTTAGGATAGCTGTCTTGTTCCCCAGCGAGCGGACGTTCAGTAGAGCAATCCGAAGCTGCGGCAGGGAGCTGGATGGAAGCCGATCCGAGGTTCGCCAAAACCCCGACCTCACGGGATAGAGGAGATTTCCCGGATTTACTCCACCAGTGCGCTGCGCTTGCTGGGAGCTCCCGCGCGCACGGGCCAGCCTTTGGCGCTGCAGAACCCGGATGGATCCAGGCGAGAAATCACAGAGGGGTACGTCCTGGAAGAAACGACCATCGCTGTTATCTCGCCGAAAAGCCCTTATCCTAACCCGGACGCCACCACGTTTTCCACGCCGTCTCCGCCGCCTCGGGTTACGCCCCACTCGGTCCGGGACAGCCAGCAGGAACGCCGGGACCTTGTCAAACAGGTGACCAAACGTCAGCCTGAACTCAGCATCATGTAGCCCGAGTCCAGGGCTCAACCGAAGATCAAGAAGGGTGAGTCGATCATATTTAAAAATTGGATCACAAAAAGCTAAAAAGTGACTCAAAAACAATGCTAAAACCACAATTACAAGCAACAGTCGGCGCCATCTTGTTATATTGTTGGTGATTAATACCAATTTTGATCATTTTACCAGAGCCATACCACAGTAATAGTCCATGATGATGACCACAAGCTGCCTTTAATACTTGTGGTTTTGTTTATTTGTTTGTTTGTTTGCTTTTGTTAAGATCCCCATTGGTCACTGTTAAAACAGTTGCTATTCTTCCTAGGGTCATATCGTCAAATAAACATGAAAAATGCATCAACACTGGGCTCACAAGCAAACAATCCATTTTCATCTACAATATTCATCT
>NC_091744.1:92500-220000 GCF_043380555.1 Nothobranchius furzeri | reverse complement strand
GACAGCATGAAGAAATGCAATAAAACATGTATGACTATCCAAAGTCAATATGCACTTTTAGCTAATGCTATGGTGAAATTTTCATGTGTAGTTTATTTTAACTCCAGGCTAAACTTTCATTGCGTTGCAGCCAGTGCAATCCCAATAAATTCTCATTTTGGATCTTTAGTTTTCATTTGATGGTGTAAAATAATTAGTAATTAAACATTTATGACGACTTACTGATGTTAAAACAGCATGTTTGGTGAAAAATCAATGTAATGTCTTGGTCATTTTACTTCTTACATTAGATACTTCTAAGCAAAGAAGGTAACATAAAAAGGTATTTTTGAAAAAACAAAACCTATTGATTTTAAAATGTCCCTGTTTACGACTTCATCATTGAGGATCGTGAAACTTACTGGTCTACAACCTCCACCGTCCCACAGACGGAGGCCATCTTTACCAGTGATGTATTGAATTATGTGTCTGTGTGAAGAAGTGTTTATTTTCTTCTCCATTGCTCTCTCAAATGTCCATTCTGCTTCAGGAAAGCAATATTAAACCTGCCTCTCCTCTGGGTTTTGCACCACATGGGTTTTACTCTTTTACCAGCAGAATGTAGAAAGTCTAGCTGTTCCTGCAGGCCATTGAAAACATCAAAATGAAACGTGCTTTCTGCTCTCCACAGAAATAATCCCAACTGGTTTTATTACACTTTGTTCTACCCCTCTGAAATGAGTGCTATTATGATCAAATATAGGTTGTTTAACACACTACAGCTAAACGCAAGTGAGCGCTGAAGCCACACCGTTGCTGCTGTTGCTAGGTAAAAGCACAACACTTAAAAAAAATCTTTTAAAAAATGGAGGATAATAAAATCCAGTCAAAAAACTCTTAGCAAATGTCTCCTTGCAACAAATTGTTTATGATAACCTATAAATACATTCAAGAATGTTGTTGGAAGTATTAATCATTAGTAAAGTTTTCTGTTTTACAACAATATGAAATTCACATTCTCATTTCAGCCAACGTATAGAAAATAAAAAATCACCACAAGGAACCTAATTTGCATGTTGAGTTAAGATGACGACAATATTTCAAATACAAAATGATATGATGACATAATTTCATCGTTCTTCTCAGTTAACCATCCAGTCGTCATTACTTTTCACTAAAATAGCTTCATTTGTGAGAAAACTGTGATTAATTAGACAGCTTTTATTTGATCAATTGCATGAATTATAACTGTCCAGGTGATGTGAAGGCTTTGCTCCAGAAATTCCAGAAAACATCAAGATAATTTCCTAAAGTTGACGTAGCTTCAGGATCATGGCGTCACCAGATCAGAACTTGTTCAGGAGTAGCAGCAGGTAAATGTGTGTGCATCTGTGTGCACGGAGAGAAAAAGCCTTTTAGAGGGTGTCCCGGTTTCAAGAACGACAGCAACAAAACCACCGCTGTCCAAGAAAAGCCTCAGGAAAAGCCTGATGTTCTATTTGATTGCTGAGAACAAGACTAAAGTTGGTTTCTTTGATAAATAACTCACTGGTATGTTTGAAGGATATAAAAAAAATGACCAAGCAACCAAGCTAAAGGATATATTCACAGTTCAGCCTAAGAATGCAACCATAAAGAAAAAAAAGGCACAGAAGCATCCTCCAAGAGGAACTCCTCTCAACATTAGTGATGTGCATTGTGTTTTTCTGCAAGGTGGAGCACCGTGGAACAGGCTGAAAAGAACTTTGTGCATTTTTTTACATGTTCAGTAAAAGTCCTAGACCTTAAGCTCATTTATACCTTGTCATTACACAAATACCCACGGATTCTAAAACGACCCTAGCGTGGATTATTTAGAATGGGCTGCCATCAGTGATGATTTGACCCAGAAGTTTATTGACAGTGTGCAAGGATACATTGTAAAGGTTATGAACAAGAAAGGCCAGCACAAATGCTGAGTCTTAGCTTGAAACTAATGTTTAAGATGTATGTAAATATTCTGAAGTTAACCATAATAACTTCTAGCAAAAAGATTCGGAAACACTACACGAGCAACCATATTTACATTCGGATTGAAGTTTATTTTTTTTCCTTTTTCTTTACGCAAAATATACCTTTTCTTCCCAATCATTGTCTTTTGTGTCTAGTATTTGTCTTTGGGGTAATCAGCCTTTTAGGATTTCACCAATTTTCATTAAAAAAATCAACGGCTTTATTTTCCACAAAACACCTCTATCACTGACATTTTCACCTTGAGCTGAATGGTAGGGTGCTTATTTGCTGTAAATGAGGGCATAGTTCAACAGCTGTGAATCACACACTGCTTTATCGTATTAATTATAATTCATTCTGCAGTCATCACAGCACTTTTATCATGAAAAAAGTTACTAAAATACAAAATAAATGACTAATAAACACTCTAAATGTGCATAAACCTCTGTTATTGATATATAAACGTTCATTTTAGCGTTATGAAGATGCTAAGCTTATTTGTTTGCTCCCAAAGAGCTAATTGGCACAACAAAGCAAACACAAATGGGAACTTGAAGAAAAAACAATCAACTTGGGGAAAAAGCCTATCTCCTAATGAATGATCAGCGTCTGAATGTGTATAAGTCCAAACGAGAAAGTGGATAGTAATTAAATATATCAAGCATTTCTAAATTATGTTGTTTTCTTTAAGAAAATTGAAAAAAGAAGTACTTGACAGAAAGTTTAATCAATGCCACTGGATTCAATTACTGCATCAAACAGTAGATTTGATACAAAAGGCTCTGCTGACCAGCTGAGTGTCATTTAATGATATGACTGATTTATTGATTGATTCTTCTGAGTCTTTCAATTCTTAATGCAAAAAGCCCATACAATGAGAAACTAATAAAACAAAATCACACATTTTTATGTTTTTAATGAATAATTTTGGTTATTGCAATAATTATAATTGCGAACGTCTTTTCCTAACCAAACTTACTGGTTCCATTTTAAATGTGGAGTCGTTTACGAAATCCCATGCAAACTCTGCAATAAAACATACATGGGAGAAACCGGACGCCAACTCAACACACGGACAATAGAACATAGAAAGGAGTGTGAGAGAGAAACAAGTCGGAGACACACCAGAGCAGTAAAACAAGAAGCAGAAAGCACAATAAAGTAGTCAGCCGTAACAGATCACTGCACAAGAGAAAACCATGTAATGGACTGGGACAACACACGGATCATAAACACCGAACAACAGAAATACAAAAGATGGATAACAGAAGCTATAGAGATAAGGAGACGTGGATGTGGGACCATGAAGAGAAACGATGGAGTTTACTCATTGGACCGCGCATGGGACTGCATCATCGGAGAGTAGTGATGCGCGGATTGACTTCTAACCCGTGGTACCCGTGGGTTACTTGTGGGTTGGGTTGGGTCGGGTCAATAAATTTTTTCTTCAGTGCAGTGCGGTTTGGGGTGGGTTCATGAAATATATATATATATATATATATATATATATATATATATATATATATATATATATGCACACTGAGGATAAAGACATTAATCAATGCTTATTTTTTAAAACACAATATTTAAAACAGTTCTTTAAACACGGTCACATTTTAAAACATAACTCCGCGCAGATAACCTTCGACCCCATGACGTAGGCACATGCAGATAGCGCCAGTGAAGTGTGCCTAAGCTCAGAGCGGGTGGCAGGCAGCCACGTCAACAAAACGATGGAGGACAACATTTTGGATTACATTCGGGAGTTTACATTCTTAAAAGAAAGGAGGGACAAACTGCTAAATCGCGTGTTTGGGAAAGATTCAGCGAGGTAATCAGCGCAGACAACAACAGCAGCATTTGCTGGTCAAAAACAAGGACATAACAGGTAATGTGTTTGTTGCCTTTCAAAATGTTTGATAAAAGTTGTAAAATATTTTACTATTTTGTTTGCCCAAGCAGGGACTCTAGGTACTGTTTCTGTATTGATTTATTGCACTATTAGTAAGGTAACAAACAAAAGTAACCCTTATTTAATAAAATTTAAAACTTTTTTTATTTGCCTATTTTATTAATTTATTTTTTTATTGTTTTAGCCTTTAAAATGTAAGTGTTACTACCATTTTCCAGTGCCAATTTGGGGGACTGTTTAACACACCTTGGTCTGAATAAAAGCGCATTCAATCAATAACGTGTTTTTAATGAGGCGGGTCAGGGCGGCGTGGGTTGTAAAAATAGACCTAGTGATGCGGGGCGGTCAGACGTACCCGCGGATAGAAAAAAAACCAACCCGCGCATCATTATCGGAGAGGGGCGAGCGGGCAGCAGAGGGCGACAACGTCCTCTGCTGCCCGCTGGATAAACGGAGTAGGAAGTAACGGCACCATCAGCGTCAGCTCTGAGGATGTTTGCAGACGCAAAGGAAACTGTCAGCAAGGTCAAGAGAAACCTTTCCTGTGTTTTAAAAAAGAACCAAAAATGGAAAACAATGGTGTTTGCAGAATTTGCAGTTGTGTTTGCACAAAACCATGTCCCATTAGTATTTATTTCTCATTTCATTATGTTAATGTCAAACCTGAAGAATTCTACGTAAAAGTTGAAACTAATATGAGACAGACTCATGACATTCAAAGCCAGATATTTCATCAAGCCTTTATTAGTTATAATTGTGATGATTATATCTTACAATATATGAAAACCCCAAATTCAACATCCCAGACAGATAGAATATTGTGAGAAGGTTGGATGTAGATTCAAAGTGTCAGACTCTGATCAGCTCATTCATCCGAAACACTTGCAAAGCCTTTAGATGGTCTCTCAGTCTATGTTAGAAATCCTGAAATAAATGAACTTTTGAAAGATATTCAGATTTGTCATGTATGAGTTTTTGTTGATCTTTCATTTATTATTTTGGTATTCTAGACTGAAATATGTTTTAGAATGACTAGAGAGATATTGTTCGCTTGATCTTTTTTTATATACTTTACAAAAATAATACCTGTAGGGTAATGTCTGGGGAAATATTTCTTTCTTACTTTTGGTCTAAATCTCCAGAGTAACACAGTCACCAAACCCAATGTAATTAGAGCCAGATATAGAAAGCGATCCAACCTTCAAAAGCCTAGACCTGATTTTAAATGGCAGCATTCCTGATATCAACCGAAACAGCGCCACCTATTGTCTGCGTCTTAATTATTTTTTCTCATAAGTTCACTCAGATGCAGGTGCAGATGTATTGCTCCTAAAGTCTAACTATCTAGTGCATCCATCCATATTCATATTTTGTTTGTCAGCACGTATTTGCCACACATTTTTCAGATGGCAAAGATGTCAGACAGACGTGTCCTCGAACCTGTTGACCCAAAGCCATGTGCAGTAAATAGAAATCCGCTCCCGCGCGTCTGCCCCGAGCTTCCTGTGTAATTATAACCATCTTTGACTCAGGGAGAGCAGTTTCCTGTATGTTTATTTGGCTATCCAGCATTAACGGATCTCCGTCTCCATGGAATAAACAATTTAATGAATTCTTATAATGACTAGGCTACTTTATAGCATAAAAAACTGCTTGTTTTTATTTTTGGGTTTTTACGCACAATACGTTGTAAATAACTTTGTTTCGTTTTATCGTTTTTGCTCATTTAAAACTAAACCTGTAAAGCTGAGGCGAAAACGGATAATTTGCATGCATATTTTTCTTTACAAAGCATTTTTCATGCATCTAAAAGATGCGTGCATACACATTCTGGTTTTATTCGTATCGGCAACGCAGCTGATGAAATCTCACCAATGATTTTTCTTTTCCCCACATCATCGCCCAACTCCTGCTCTGAGACGCACGTACAGCAACAGGAATGGGCTGCTGCGCTCTCTTACCTTTTCAGACATCAAAGAACGAACACGTCCACTCTTGTTTGGGGAGAATTGTTTTTCTTTCTTTCAGAAAAAGCCAAGTATTCCTTAAAACATGAGCTCCACTTTTTCAAAAATAAAAAAAATCGTCTCCCCTTGTTTCTCCAGAGCCAGTGTTGCGTCTCCGCTGGATAGGGTTGATTTCCCTCAACTACGTCCTCTCAAATCCAGAGCAAATATTTGAGGAACATCCCAACGCTCACAGGAATTCCATTTATCCTCTTCTCCATCATTTTACCCGATTCTGGATTATGGAGAGATGGAGTCTTTGGCTGTTTAGGAGCAGGAAAAATTAAACAGGACGCACATCTGAATCTGTAAAACTGTCCGCCACGTGCCTCCTCTGATTTCTGTCCTCCTCCTCCTATCCAGTCTTGTCCAAAAACTTAAGAATTACAAACCCAGAAAGTGAATCCAAGTTAAACTGAGGGAGTGATGTTTCCGTCAGCGCAAAGCTGACGCGCTGCGGCCGATGAATGGACGGGTTCTCCTCAACATCGGCGTCCTTGCACCCCAAAAATGTCAATGTTCAGTTAAAGGAAAGAAAATGATTCATGATCGCATGAAGAGCGCCTCTTGTGTTTTGCTCCTGGGCGATGTCCTTGCTCCCAGTGCGCGATCCAACTCGCTCCCCATGTCCTCTGATTCTGATGCTGCGTGCTACCTGCCGAGTTGATCTAAAGCTTCCTCTAAAGTCGGGGAATTCCTCAGTGGAGACGCGGATATTAAAAGCTATCGAAAACTGGTTGCTTATGTCCGTTTGCTGCAGGCACCGAAGACCTCACCTGCCTGTTGCGGTTATTTTGAGGAATCCCGGTGCCCATTTCAAAGCGGAGGACTTTATCAGCAATCGTTACAGCGCACAGAGGCAAAGACGGGCACCGTGGGGGATTTCATCTCCGCCAACAGCGCCTGATTCTCTGTAAGCCCCCTTCACACGAACAAAACTCCAGTGGAACCGTTTAATTATAGATAATTAGATTAATCATGTATCAACACCTGCATTTTACCACCAGTTCTGTTTTCTGTCTGTCTCTCTGGTGGTGGAGACAGGTGAAGTGGGAGGGGGAAAGGGCCTTTGAGGTGCTGCAAATGAATATTTTAACGGCAGGCATGCGCGCAGTGGAAGAGAGTCGCGGGAATCCCGCTCTTGTGTGTGTGTGCCCGGCCTGTGAGACTACCAACGCGCACGAGTGCACAAGAAAAGAAAACAGAAGCAAAGTGATTCCCATATCAGCACCAAGGACAGTGACCTTTCAGAGCGGCTGTGCTTTTCATAAGCTATTTTTGTGTTTCCAGTCTCCTGTGAAGTGTTTTGAAGTAGGAGAAGGCGGCAAACTGGGCTTTCACAATAGTGATTTGTTAAAAAAGGCACTACTGTCTCTCTTTTTTGCATTTCACGTTGAGGGGGAACAGACGCCATAAAGTGTATTAAAGTTGCAAGGAACCGTTGCGCAGGGCTGCACAGTAGTTAGAGCTGTTGCCTTGCAGCGACATGGTCCTGGGTTCGCTTCCCAGCCTGGGATCTTTCTGCATGGAGTTAGCATGTTCTCCCTGTGCATGCGTGGGTTCTCTCCGGGTTCTCCGGCTTCCTCCCACAGTCCAAAACAGTATTGTCTAAATTGTCCTTAGGTGTGTGTGTGTGTGTGTGTGTGTGTGTGTGTGTGTGTGTGTGTGTGTGTGTGTGTGTGTCTCTGCGTTGCCCTGCGATGGACTGGCTCTCTGTCCAGGGTGTACCCCGCCTGATTGCCCATTGACCGATGGAAATAGGCACCAGCCAACACTCCCCACCCACCCTCCGAGACCTTACGTGGACAAAGCGGGTTCATCCAATAGATGGATGGATGGATGGAACAGCTGCAATGTGCCTTGGTATTTATTACACGTGTCTTTGGAACGCCGCTGAACTAATGGACCATCATTCATCCAGATATTCCCTCGTTTGGAAGTGTGATGGGGTGGTGAGTGCCGTTAAACCCATTGACGTGAGTCAGTAGAGATGCTGAAGGTCATGAGTCACATGGTTTTTCAAACCCAAGATAACGTCCATTGAAATAGAGATGAAAATGTTGAAATGCTAAAGAGAGCCAGTCACATGTAGAAATGTCACCACTGACAATACGAGATCCCTAAAAAAGCAGCTTTCAGTTATGTGGTCAACTTTCATTTAAATATGCCAATCCTTAGCTCTTCATTATGGAACCCACCAATGAGTTGAAGGGTCAAATGTTCATACTTGTAATCACCCCCTATACATGACAAGAAAGAGTGCTGCAATCAATGGATCTTCTATAATGTGAGTCACAGCAGACCAGTGATATCTATTCGTTTTCTTTTTTATACTAATCAGCCACATCATTGGATAAATCCATTCAAAGTTTAGCACAAATGGTTAAGTGTCCAAGCACATGGCAGCCAATCAACACTGCTAGTCATCTACGTGTGGTGAAGAAGATTTTATGACGTAAAAACTGAGCATCAGAATGAGAAAGGAGGGGGGTTAAAAGGGGTACAACACTGTTTCTCACAGATGGAGATTGTTCTTTAAGCCTCTAGCATCTGAAACTTTGATGGGGCTCACAATGAACCAGGAGCCCGGCCCAGCCTACACACATGGGTGAGCCCCATATGGAATATACAGTGCTCAGCATAAGTAAGAACACCCCACTATATTTGTCAGAAAACCTTTAGTTTCCTTTCAGAATCAACATTCTATGAGATACCATACTACAAAATAATCGCACAAATGTGGGCCATTGATTGCAAACAAGATTTGTTCATTTTCACACACACAAAAAAGTTATTTTCCCTACAAAATTCGAATTAGGAGGCATTCAACCACAGGTGACTAAGTTACAATAAAAGGACATTACTTAACAAAGAAAAGCCCTTCCCATTTTATGCTGTCAGCAATGGCTCCACATGGAAGAGAAATGTCACTAAATCTGAGAAAATAAATATTTCTTTACACAAAAAAGGTGAGAGTTACAAGAAGATCAGCAAAGTTTTACATATCAGTCAAAATACTGTAGCAAAAGTGATCCAACTGTTTAAGAAAGATGTCTATGCCGTCCATGGAAGTTAACATCTCGCCAGGAGAATCTTCTGATGAGAAGGGTTGAAGAAAATTGCCATGAAAGTTCACTGCAGTTAGTTAAATCAGTAGAAAGTCTAACTGGAGTGATCGTTTCTCGTGACACCATACAGCACACACTGCAGAGGAATGGCATGCAAGGGTATCATCCACGAAGGAAGCCTCTCCTAAAGCCCATGCACAAAAAAAGCACGCCTGGGATTTGCTAGGGCTCATCCTGAAAGAGATGAAGACTATTGGGACTCTATACTCTGGAGAGATGAGACAAAGATCATAATGGTTTCAAAATGGTATGACTTCATAAAGTTGAGGATTTCAATGAGAAATGCATGGTGCCTACAGTGAAACATGGTGGTGGCAGTGTCCTTATGTGGGGCTGCATAAGTGCTGCTTGTGTTGGGGAGCTGCATTTCATTGATGGTATCATGAACTCAGCAATATACTGTTCTATACTGAAGGAGAAGATTCTGCCATCACTCCGTACACTTCGTCTCTATGCAATTGTCCAACACAACAATGGTCAAGTGCAAAACACATTTAAAGCTACTGTTGCATTTCTGAAGAAGAACAGGGTGAAAGTAATTGAAAGGACAAGTATGTCCCCTGATCTGAACCCAATCGAACACCCAGGGTGTCTCCCAGAGAACTTGATAAGCCTTATGAACCGGACCATGAGAGCGGATGAGGGGGATTATTCCGCTGCCGTTTCTCGTCTGTGACAGCATTGGAGGGGCACTGAAGCAGCAAGTTGAGCATCACTCTCCATCCAGCTTCCAGGCTCTAAAAGAGGTTATTCTCGAATAATTGAAAAAGATAGAAGCTGCAACACATCGCCAACATTCCTTGGTGCTGTCCTTGAAAATCACGACGGTCATGCAAAGTACTAGATGTAGTAGTTTTTGTTGAGGGGTGAATTCTTTTTTACTTCAACCAATTTTAGTAAAACTGAAGATTTTGTGATCTTGGTTATGTTATTAACCGTAATTTCATGTTATAGAGTTAAACAAGTGTTCAATAAAACCCTACCTTGTGAAAATTCTGGAAAGTTTTCTTTTGTTCAGTGAGCTGCTGTTTAAATTCCTACTTTTAAAAGAGGGTGTATTAATTTATGCTGAGCACTGCATACGAGCAAGCAGTAAGGGGTCCCGCCAGGATTTCGCAGTTTCGCAGTTTCCTGGTGGCCCCACATGGGTTTGCCCAAAAAGATTTGTTCCCGCATATATCTTAACATGTCCTTTAGGTTTTCATAGAGTTTGACTCAAACACCGGCCCATTAAAATCTTTGTGGGCAAACCCCTGTGGGGCCACTATGGAGACCGTGGACAAACCCAGGTGGGACCCATATAGTGTGCCTACATATATTCCATTTGGGGTCCACCTATGTCTGCCGGCTGAGTGGTAAGCAGTAAAACACAACCCCATAAAGAAGGCCGGCCAGGACATGAATATTAAATGAGCTGCATGATAATTGGTTTCAGTGCAGAGTGGGGGTTGGGATTTGAGCTCACAAGGCTGGGGTGGTGGGGTGTCATGGTCACAGTGCTGTGTTTGGTCTACTCAATTGAACCCGTATGTGTGTGGCACAGACAAGGAACTGTGCAGCCGTACTTTTTTGGACTAGACCACAACCTGTCAGTTTATCTGGCATTCAACAAGGCTGTTAGAATTAGCTCGAACTACTGTTAGCAATAGCTACATGTGGTGTTAGCGGTAGCTCAGGGGCTAGCACTGTTCTGCAGTTAGCATTACTGCAACCAACGTTCATACAGTGCTGACACTGAAGTTGGTTTGGACAAGCAAATGTAAGGAGATGTGTCTAAACTTAAGTTGAACCAGTTTTTCTCAAAACAAACAGTTTTTCCATCACCTTCACAATATAATTAATTCACTTAGGAAAGCAGGTGAGAGGCGGCACATGACTTTTTGATATGCTACATTAGACACCCCAAGCTAAAACAAAGTAACTAAGGTTTTACATTTGTCTGCCCCTGTAAGTGACTTTGAAAATGGCATGGTAGTTGGTGCCAGACTGATTGGTCCAAGTATTTCAGAAACTGATGATTTGCTAGGATTTTCACACACGATCATAGATATTAAAGAAAGTGGTTCAAAAATGGAATAAAAGGCAGTGAGCCTTGTGAATGAAAATACTTTGTTGATGTCATGGGTCAGAAGAAAATTGTAAGACTGGATCAAGATGATAGAAAGGCAACAGAACTCAAATAAGTGCTCATTCTGACAAAAGTCTGAAGAGTATCATCTCTGAACAAACACAACGTTGAACCCTGAATCAGTTGGACTACAGCAACAGAAAACTACACTGGATCGTCCACTTGTCAGGTAAAAACAGGAAACTGAGGCTACAAGTTAGACAGGCTCACCAAGACTGGATTATAGGAGAATGGACAAATGTGGCCTGGTCTGCTGTGGTGGAAAAGATTATTCACATCTTCATGTTCAGCCAATAAATCTGCAGCAACTGTAAAGCTGTCATGTCAATACGGACCAAAATCTCTGAGAAATGTTTCCAACATCTTGCCAAAGCAATTAAATAAAGAATTAAGTCAGATCTGAAGGTAAATGGGGTCCAGTGGGGTACCACAAATGTGTATCTGTAGATAAGGGCATTTGCTCTTTTACTGACTGTTGAATTTAGATTATAACGTGTTTCTTTACTTCTAGTTGTGCTCCTACAGTTATCCCTTTTACATTTGTGTTTGTTCAAGTGTGTGTTGGATTGTCTTGCCCATTTCTCTGTGTCTGCTGGATTGACATTCAGGTGGGAAACAGCTGGGCTGTTGTGCAGTCGAGGTGGCTCATGGTGAATGTGTGAATATTATGGTGTAGCTATAAATCTGCTGACGTACCATGGGGGAGGGCAATCCTCAAATACAATAGTATATAAAATTTAGTTTTGATGAGATGATGATTTCAATAATGACAGTTAAAGAATAAAAAAAAATTCAAACCAACCTGGACCTGTTTGATAGGTAATTTACTCAAAAGGCATCCAGGTCCTGAAGCAGCCAAGCATCCCCAGGCCATCACACTGCCACCACCACGTTTGGCCATTGGTGTGATTATCTTTTTCTGAAAAGCAATAGCCATTGTCAATGGTGCCTGCAGAAATTTTTTATGGGGCAGATGGCACCAGAGAAAATGTTGGACGGCACACCAAGTCAGTCTTTGTGGTAACTCTGGGAGAGTTTAGCCTGTTGCTGTGCAAAGCATTGCTCCTTCGTTCATTTTCAGTTTTATTTTTAAAAATAATATGCATTCAAAAATGTTACCTAAAATTTGATAGAAAAAACAGTTTTTGATATGTTTTTTAAACTGTTATTTTGTTTCAACATTGTTTTCAGAGTTTTAGGAGAGTTTAGTGCATGTTGCTGTCTTCACAAGACCATCTATGGAAATGTATGCGTTTGTTTAGCAAAATGTGAGCAGCAGATATACGCATTTTTTTGTACTCATTATTTATATCATTTTAATTTTTATTTTATTTTTCAATTTTGGTTTGATTCAGAGGATGAATTAATGGTTTGTGTGAACATGAAAACAATTAATTCATTAGAGAGGGTCATACCTGGGAAGCCAGTGGGGTGGCTGGAAAATTCCAAGGGGTTTGCCATGGCTCCCACTGCCCATCCCTTGGGGCGCCACTGTTTATCTTACTCCAGATGTATCAAGAAGCACACCTTCTAGAAATGTCCACTTTTGTCTCATTAACACCAGAACTTCTGGAATTCTAACTTCACTAGAATCCCCAGTATAGCACTATAGCAATGGTGACTGTGTTCGTCATCCACACAAAAACTACCACGTAAACAGTAGAGCCGTCAGACTCACAGCTTGTGGGAGACAAAGACAAAATACAATTATATTTATTTTTTGATATATTATTTTATGGAAATTATGTGAACGTGAGCTCCATCTAACTAAAGTTATTACAAGTCAAAATATGAAAAAAGTCTAAATGGCTGTCTTGGGAGTTCTAGTGTTAATCCATTGAATGTATTTTCAATAGTCTAGTGCCTCATGTAACAGGGTAGCATAGATGAACACCTCAAGACTTTGAGCACAAAAACAAACGCAAGACAACAAAATCACCAAACTTTATTTTCCCTGAGAGCACCTGAAGTGAACTCTTTCCCATGTGACAACGCTTCAGACCTCTCTTAAGGTGACAGTATGGTTCATCAGAATCATATTGGATTTCACCACGTCCTCCCCTGCCACAGCAAGCAGAGCAAGGATGGTCGAGTGGCCTCTAAGACACAGTGGAACAATCTCACACATCAGGTAAAAGCCAAGTTGTGTACCTTGGTCACGTTCCTGCTGTCTGCTGTTTGTCTCTTTTCACATCAGGACCTCATACTGGTGCTGGACCGCATGGATTAGAACTTGGTGGGTCAGTGATATATGAGCAGCAGCATGAAACAAACACCATGATTGATTTACATTCAAAGCATCCTGTGCAGATACTTGTTTAGGCCAAACGTGCAAGGAGAGCAGGAGCAGAAAAGGTTAAAAGCAGCCTGGAATAATGATAGATAAATTCAATATCTATTAAAAAGAAAAGCTTGTTTTTATTTATAAAAATGCTGGTGTGACCAAAGCCATAAGAAATGTTGGTTTGTTGATTTACCAAATAAGAGCCAAACAATAATTCTGGATTACAAGCTTTGAATAATTTGCCTTAAAGAAATGTTATGAGATATAGGGAGCCTAAGTCCCGCCCATTTACTTCCGGACCATGGGTCCCCAGAAGAATGTAAAAATGAATGCAAGTCAATGGGGCTAAAAACGTTATTTTCTAATCCCGTTTGTTACATGCCAGGGATTTCACGTATGATGTCTGTGAATTTTAAAGACACATTTTCAGAACAAGAAGGCATTTATTTTTGAATGGGGTCAAAAGTTATATTAGGTTCTATGTGAAAATACGTCCGGGGCTACAAATGCGCATCACCAAATTGATGTCATTGAACCAGACATGGAGAAAAGCAGAGGGAAAATGGTTGTAAGTAGGAAAGAACCACCATAAATCTTTCCATCTGGCAAGTAGCAGCTACGCTAGGGCAGAGGAGATTAGACATCATACATGTGACGTGCCGACGTCTGATTTGCCATCCATCCATTTTTTTTCTGCCTATCTGGAGTCAGGTTGCGGGGCAGTAGCCTAAGAGGCCCAGACTTCCCTCTCCCCAGCTGCTTGGGCCAGCTCCTGCGTGGGAGCATGATTTGGAATCGTAGGACGTCCAAGGAAGACCCCCGCATTTCTCGCCTCTGATTGGCTTCTCTAACGATTAGCCATTTCATGTAACCGGCCCGGAGGGTTACCGGGGTCCCACCCTGGAGCCAGGCCTGGGGTTGGGGCCCGTGAGCGAGCGCCTGGTGGCCGGGCTTTCGCCCATGGGGCCCGGCCAGGCCCAGCCCGAACCGGATACATGGGCTCGTCCAACTGTGGACCCACCACCCGCAGGAGGAACATGAAGGGTCCGGTGCAATGCGAATCGGGTGGCAGACCAAGGCGGGAGCCTTGGCGGTCCGATCCCCGGACAAGGAAACTGGTTTTTGGGACATGGAACGTCCCCTCGCTGGCAGGGAAGGAGCAGGAGCTTATGGCAGAGGTTGAGCGGTACCGGCTAGATATAGTCGGACTCACCTCGACACATAGCATTGGCTCTGGAACCCGAGACCTGGAGAGGGGTTGGACACTCTACTTTGCTGGAGTTGCTCCGGGTGAGAGGCGGAGGGCTGGGGTTGGCTTTTTGTTAGCCCCGAGACTCTCTGCCTGTGTGTTGGGGTTTACCCCGGGGGACAAGAGGGTAGCTTCCTTGCGCCTTCGGGTCGGGGAACGGGTCCTGACTGTTGTTTGTGCTTATGGGCCAAATATCAGTTCAGAGTACCCACCCTTTTTGGAGTCCCTGGGACGAGTGCTAGATAGTGCTCCATCAGGGGACTCCATTGTCCTGCTGGGGGACTTCAATGCTCACGTGGGCAATGACAGCTTGACCTGGAGGGGTGTGATTGGGAGGAACGGCCCACCTAATCTGAACTCGAGCGGTGTTTTGTTATTGGACTTCTGTGCAAGCCGCAGTTTGGCCATAACGAACACCATGTTCGAACATAAGGATGCCCACCGGTACACTTGGTACCAGGGCAGCCTAGGTCACAGGTCGATGATAGATTTTGTAGTCGTATCATCTGACCTGCGGCCGTATGTTTTGGACACCCGAGTGAAGAGAGGGGCAGAGCTGTCAACTGATCACCACCTGGTGGTGAGTTGGATCAGATGGCAAGGGAACATGCCGCGTAGACCTGGCAGACCCAAACGCATAGTGAGGGTCTGCTGGGAACGCCTGGCAGAAGAACCTGTCAAGACGGTCTTCAACTCCCACCTCCGGCAGAGCTTTGACCACGTCCCGAGAGCAGTGGGGGACATTGAGTCCGAGTGGGCCTTGTTCCACTCTGCGATTGTCGAGGCGGCTGTTGCTAGCTGTGGTCGTAAGGTGGCCGGTGCCAGTCGTGGTGGCAACCCCCGTACCCGCTGGTGGACACCAGAGGTTCGGGGAGCCGTCAGGCTGAAGAAGGAGGCCTACAGGGCGTGGCTGGTCTGTGGGTCTCCGGAGGCAGCAGACAGGTACCGGATAGCCAAGCGGGGTGCAGCAGTGGGAGTTGCCGAGGCAAAATCTCGGGCGTGGGAGGAGTTTGGTGAGGCCATGGAGAAAGACTATCGATCGGCTCCAAAGAGGTTCTGGCAAACTGTCCGGCGCCTCAGGAGAGGAAGGCAGCAACTCGCTCACACGGTTTACAGTGGGGATGGGGAGCTGCTGACGTCAACTGAGGCTATAGTCGGACGGTGGAAGGAATACTTTGAGGAGCTCCTCAATCCCACCAATGCGCATTCCGAGGAGGAACCAGAGCTGGGAGGCCTGGGGATGGACTGTCCGATCTCGGGGGCAGAAGTTGCTGAGGTAGTCAAACAACTACACAGCGGCGGAGCCCCGGGGGCGGATGAGGTTCGTCCTGGGTATCTCAAGGCTATGGATGTTGTAGGGCTGTCATGGTTGACACGTCTTTACAATATTGCGTGGTCATCGGGGGCAGTTCCTAGGGAGTGGCAGACCGGGGTGGTGGTCCCCATCTTTAAGAAGGGTGACCTGAGGGTGTGTTCCAACTATAGGGGGATCACACTCCTCAGCCTCCCTGGAAAGGTCTACGCCAAGGTACTGGAGAGGAGGGTCCGATCGATAGTTGAATCTCAGATAGAGGAGGAGCAAGGTGGTTTTCGTCCTGGCCGTGGAACTGTGGACCAGCTCTATACCCTTGCAAGGGTGATGGAGGGGGCATGGGAGTTTGCCCAACCAATCCACATGTGCTTTGTGGATTTGGAGAAGGCTTATGACCGTGTCCCCAGGGGCACCCTGTGGGGGACGCTCCAGGAGTATGGGGTGGGTGGCTTTCTGTTAAGGGCCATTCAGTCCCTTTACCAGAGGAGCGTGAGTTTGGTCCGCATAGCCGGTAGTAAGTCGGACCTGTTCCCAGTGAGGGTTGGACTCCGCCAGGGCTGCCCTTTGTCACCGGTTCTGTTCATCACTTTTATGGACAGAATTTCTAGACGCAGCCGTGGTGTGGAGTGTGTCGAGTTTGGTGGCAGGAGAATCTCGTCTCTGCTTTTTGCGGATGATGTGGTCCTCCTAGCTTCATCCAGCTCTGACCTTCAGCTCTTGCTGGGTAGGTTCGCGGCCGAATGTGAAGCGGCTGGGATGAGGATCAGCACCTCCAAATCTGAGACCATGGTTCTCGACCGGAAAAGGGTGGCTTGCCACCTCCGGGTCGGGGGAGAGGTCCTACCTCAAGTGGAGGAGTTTAAGTATCTCGGGGTCTTGTTCACGAGTGAGGGTAGGAGGGATCGGGAGATCGACAGGCGGATTGGTTCGGCGTCTGCAGTGATGCGGACGCTGAGCCGATCTGTCATGGGGAAGAGGGAGCTGAGCCAGAAAGCCAGGCTCTCAATTTACCGGTCGATCTACGTCCCAATCCTCACCTATGGTCGTGAGCTTTGGGTAATGACCGAAAGAACGAGATCGCGGATACAAGCGGCCGAAATGAGTTTCCTCCGTAGGGTGGCCGGGCTCAGCCTTAGAGATAGGGTGAGGAGCTCGGACATTCGGGAGGGACTCGGAGTAGAACCGCTGCTCCTCCGGATCGAAAGGAGCCAGTTGAGGTGGTTTGGGCATCTGGTCAGGATGCCTCCTGGACGCCTCCCCGGGGAGGTGTTTCGGGCATGTCCTGCCGGCAGAAGGCCCCCGGGTCGACCCAGGACACGTTGGAGAGGTTACATCTCCAATCTGGTCCGGGAACGCCTTGGGGTCCTGCCGGAGGAGCTGGTGGACAAGGCCGGGGAGAGGACGGCCTGGAGCTCCCTAATTGGGATGCTGCCCCCGCGACCCGGACCCGGATAAGCGGAGGAAGACGAAGACGAAGACGAAGACGGCTTCCCTTGCTGCTGTTTTTTTTATGTCTGCAGCCAGATCTTGATAGCCTGGCCTGCCAGATTCATCCTCTGTTTCATTCTACACAGAGAATGAATGCTTCCAATAAGGAAGCATATGGGGCCGGCTGGCCAGGCTGGGGCAGAATAGGGCAGTTGTAATATATTGCATACCCAGGAAAGGCACACATATGTTTATCCTATGTACTCTGCTTTAGTAAGATGACCTCAATACTTGACAGCCAACAGATATAAAGTAAGTCCAACAGTGTGAAATGTGCATATGGTTGAAAGCCGGTGCTTTTTTTTTAAATAAAAGAAACAAATAAATAAATAAAAAACAACTATTTAGCTAAAAATTTAACATGATGGTTATTTTCTTAACAGAACTTTAAGCTCCACAAAACAGCAGTTCTGTTGGTGACAGGACAGACTTCACTTAAGGATAGAGGACAGGTTGTTGCTAGATTAATCAGCCAATCGTTAGTGAGCACTGCTAACCAATCACAGGCGAGAAAGGCGGGATTTTCCTTGGACATCATACGATTCCAAATCACACGCGAGGGGATCCCAAGGCGTTCCCTGGCCAGCCTAGAGACATAGTCCCTCCATCGTCTGATATGTGGTCATGTTAATTACAAATATTTACAAGCTGATAATGTAACAGGCATGGTCAAAACACACATCATTACTTTTCATTTCAATTGAAATACAACATGTGTGTGATTCAGGGCATAGGACAAAGCAGATTAGAAAATTACTCTTTTAGCCCTGTTGACTTGCATTCTTTTTTTATTTAATCATTTATTTTTTGTTGTTCTTTCGGGGTCTCATGAGCCGACCTGAAAGGAAGGAAACTTAGGCTCCCTATAATTAATTTCAAAAAAGTAATTTTTTTTCATTTAAATACTCAAGTAAAATGCATGGTTCCTTTATGTATCTCTTTTGTATGCTAGCAAAATAAACATATCATTTGGATTGTTATGAAATGTTTGATTAAAGTAACCTTAGCCCTCCTCTCTCAGATAGTATTCCAGTCAGGAGCTGTGATGGTCACACATGAAGAAAAGGTCTCTGGAGTAGTGATGTGACGTTCACGAACGAATCAAATTTTTTGAATGGGTTTTCAAAGTGAACGATGAGAGCCGAGTCCCTGTAGAGAGCCGTTCATCGTAACAAACCTCCCCGGAAGTCAGTCAAACGCACCCGCTCAAACGCCACCCTCTGCTGTGACGGACGTAGGAGGAACCATAGATATGTATGTAAACACGTGTTTACATACATATCTTAATACACCCCCCACCCCCACCCCCCACCTTGTTTGAAGTCTTTTGAATGGCTCTTCGAGGTAAATGACCGACTAATGAATGGCTCCCATGAAAGAGCCATAAATCCCATCACGACTCTGGAGGACAGGTTCTCATGAAAAAAAAAGACTAGCTTCTGTTTGTGCTCCACTCAGTAACCTTCTCACCCTCTCGCTATGTGATTGCTACACTCTTGTCTGTCTGAGATGTCAACTTGACAAGATTTCCTTCCCTGAGGAATCTTCAAAATCATGAATATCAGATATATTTTTCTCACACTTCAAATATTGAAGATTTGCTTTTCTCATTCGTTTATATTCTATTTCCATTTAAAAGGATGGTGAAGGTCACTAAATAACCTCAATACTATCAGCTAAACTGACCATTAGAAAGCCTTAGAGTGGTGGTTTTTGCTGATGAGATTAATTTTGTTCAGTTTCAACTCATTTGAGGTTCTGGTCCATTTCATTCACATTGAAGGTTGAGCACTTCTGTATAAAATGTGTTTCTTAATGTCATGTCAGTTTTAAATGAAAAGGCTTCACTGCAAAAATAAATAAATAAACAATTTATAAGAAACGTTAAAAAAGCCTACTTTGTAGAAGTTTTATTTTATTTTCATCTAAAAAAATAATGAATAATTCTTCAAAAAAGAAAGAAATTCTAAAATATGATCAGCATTTTCTTATTTGGAGTAAAAAAATCTGCCAATAGGGTAAAAAAAATGTATGTGGCTAGAATTCTTGAAACTAGCAAATAAATCAAAATTAAGATTTTTTTGCTAGTTTTAGAAAATCTAGCCAAGAACCTTTTGCTTTGGCTCTGCAGGCCAGTTTATCTATACTCCATTGTAGCTGCAGGTCTACCATTGACTCAACTAAGTAGAGGACTTGCTAATCACAGTGCTCCATAAGCATTTATATATTTTATGATGACGGTGCATGGAGCTACAACAGAGCAAAACAATGATGACTCAGGGTGGGCCAGGAAGGGCTCGTTTGAAACAGTGTTGGAATCAACTTAGGAAAATGTAGACTTGGGCTTTTATTGAATGATCATGTAGAAGTACACTATGTCTTCTTCTTCTATGTCACAATCTTCTTCATTGTCTTCGTCTTCGTCATCTTCTTTATCGTCTTCTTTTTCGTCTTCTTTTTCTTCGTCGTTGTCTTCGTCTTCTTTGTCATCTTCTTTGTTTGTCGGCTCCTGCCTCTCCTACAGCCTCCATCCACTCTGTTGCAGACTGTGAGAACTTTCTGTCTTTCTTTGTGGACAAAGTCAATAAGGTTAGATCTAGCATCTCTCCTTCAGCCTTATCGCCGCCTCTCCCGACTCCAACCAGGCCCATCATCCTAGATAGCTTTGCTCCTGTTTCTTTGCCTGAGTTAACCAAACTAGTTAACTCTATGAAGACCTCTGCATGCCCCCTCCACATCTTACCCTCATCTTTGTTTAAAAGTGCTTTTCAGTCCATCGGTCCCAGCGTGCTCTCTATAATTAATGCTTCTCTGGTCTCTGGTCAGGTCCCTGCTTACTTTAAGAACGCTGTAATCCACCTGCTTCTTAAAAAACCGAGTCTCGACCCCTCTCTCCATAGCAGCTTCAGACCCATCTCTAAACTTCCGTTCATCTCCAAGATCTTGGAAAAGGTTGTGGCTAAACAACTCACAGCTGCTCTTGATGAACATAACATCTATGATAGCTTCCAGTCAGGTTTTCGTAGAGCTCATTCTACTGAAACAGCTCTTCTTAGGGTCTCTAATGACCTTCTGACTCACAGTGATGCAGGGGACTGTTCTGTTCTGGTCCTGCTGGACCTGACTGCAGCCTTTGACACTGTTGACCATCACCTGCTACTGGAGAGGCTGAGAGACTGGGTAGGCCTATCAGGATCTGCTCTGGAGTGGTTCTCCTCTTATCTCTCTGAGCGCTCCTTTTCTGTGGCCGTCTCCAAGTTTAGGTCCTCCACCACCTCTCTTACCCATGGTGTCCCACAAGGTTCTGTGCTGGGGCCTCTGCTCTTCCTCCTCTATCTGCTTCCTCTCCAGCACATCCTGAGCTCCTTCAAAGGAATCTCCTACCATCTTTATGCAGATGACATCCAGCTGTACATCTCCTTTAAGCCCCATGAGATGTCTAAGCTGCAGCTGTTACACACCTGCTTAGACTCTATCAAAACCTGGATGGTGGGAGCTTTCTTCAGCTGAATGAAGGTAAGACTGAGGTCCTCATCTGTGCCCCAGACAAGCTGGTTCCCAAAGTCAGAGACTCTCTTGGTCAGCTTGCTTCCCACACCAAACCTTCTGTCAGGAATCTTGGTGTGACCTTTGACCCAGCTCTCACCCTGGATTCTCATGTCAGTTCTCTTGTTTGCTCTTCCTTCTTCCATCTCAGGAACGTTGCTAAGCTGAGTCCCATTCTGTCCCGCTCTGAACTTGAGACGGTTCTCCACACCTTCATCTCCTCACGCTTAGACTACTGTAACTCTCTTTTCACGTGTCTGAGCAGAACCTCCCTGAACCGTCTACAGGTGGTTCAGAACGCCTGTGCTCAGCTTCTGACCAAGTCCTCCAAACACACCCACATCACCCCACTTCTCCTCCAGCTTCATTGGCTGCCAGTCAACTTCAGGGTTCATTTCAAGATCCTGGTTCTGGTCTATAGGGCCTTAAGCTTGGTTTATGCTTGACGCGTCCGCGAGGTCCGCATGGCTCCGCGCGGAAAAGTTGCGTCATTTTGCGTCATTTTGCGTCATTTTAACAACCACGCCCCTCCACCGCGTCTCCGCACGGCCCAAAATTTTCGCAAAGCGCACCTAGGAAATTTTCTAACCACGTGGACGGTCGGACCCGGAAAAACATGGCGGACCGGCAAGAACTAGTGTGGCAGAGATTCGTAAATACAGACATTTGTATGATTCAGCTCTCAAAGATCACCGTGATCAACATGTTAATAATTCTTGGAGAGAAATAGCTCGCACTGTCGGAAAAGATGAGGACACTGTTAAAAATGCTGGAATGCCATGTTGTAAACAGTAATTTCTACTTCTACTATGGTGTAGTGTTGGATGCTTGCTGTAGAGCTCCATGCTGCCCCATTCAATTTGGGAGAACATTGGCTCACCGCAGAGACAAGCCGCATGAACCATAAACGCTGCAAGTTTTGAAGCACGTTCCATCCGCGAGCCGCATCACCAAGCGGAAAGTGAATGCGTCAAGCATAAACCAAGCTTAACATGGACAAGCACCATCTTACATTGGGGATCATCTCTGTCCCTACACCCCCAGCAGGTCCCTGAGGTCCAGTGATCAAAGCCTACTGGTTGTGCAGCACCAGGCTAAAGGTCAAAGGTGACAGATCATCTGCTGCTGTGGCCCCCAGACTCTGGACCTCTCTCCCCCTGAGCCTAAGATCAGTGGACTCAGTGGTCTCCTTTAAAAAGCAGCTGAAGACTCACTTGTTCAAGCTGGCTTTTGTATGACCTTCTTCACCTCTCTCTCTTTATTCTGCTCTCCCCACCTATTCCACCTTCCTCAGGATCCACTGGTTTCCCTCTTTCCTGTTCACTCTCTCTCTTTCTTAACATTGTTTTAATCCCAATTGTGCATTTTGCTCATTTTGAATATATTTTTAACCATTTTCTAAATTATTTTTTATATTTTTACATTATTTGTTTTTGTGAAGTGCCTCGTGATTTTTATCTTGAGAAAGGATATTTTCTTCTTCTTCTTCTTCTTCTTCTTCTTCTTCTTCTTCTTCTTCTTCTTCTTCTTCTTCTTCTTCTTCTTCGCTGTCTTATTTTTGTTCTTTGTCATCTTCTTTGTGGTCTACTTCTTCATCTTCCTTTTGTTTGCTGTTATTTTTGTTTTTGCCATCTTCTTCTTCGTTGTCTTCTTTGTCATCTTCATTTTCTTCATCTTGTCCTTTGTTGTCTTATTTTTCTTTTGTCATCTTCATCTTTGTTTTCTTTGTTTTCTTCATCATTGTCTTCTTCTTTGTCCTCTTCCCTTTCTTCTCAGTCAGCTTCTTCTTCTTTGTCATCTTCTTTGTCGTTGATTCTTCTTTGTCTTCTTCCTTTCTTTATCTTCTTTCTTGTCTTCTTCTCTTCATCGTCTTCTTTTTCTTTGTCTTCTTTGTTTTGTTTTTCTTTTTTGTTGTCTACTTATTTGTCTTCTTTTTCTTTCGTCGTCTTCTTCTCTTTATCTTCTTTGTTGTTGTCTTCTTCATCATCATCTTCTTTGTCGTTATCATCTTCTTCTTCTTCCATAGCGATTACATCACGTTGTCCATTGTTCTGATTTTTCCTAGCGCTGTCCACTTTCATGCAGAGACAGTTTGAAAGACAACCATAGTTTCCACCCCTAGGAATGAGCGCTATCTATAGCTGGTGGCCAGACTAAAAGTATTTGCATGTAGGGTATGTCTTACAAGGCTGGAAAACAGTATTTAGACTTGATTGACACAAACTCTGTGATAAAACTTCAAGGGGGGGGAAAGCAACTATTGCACACAATGCAATTAAAATAAAGGTGTTCACATTATTCATCCATATTTTTTGTGAAGGGTGATCAACTTATTGTTTGTCTTAAATCAACATTAACAGAGCCTAATTTTTAATCTGGAATGAACACTAGTTGTTTTTTTCATCCCACATGTTTTAAACAATTGTTTAGCAGCATTTAAAAGTCCAACCATCCACAAACTCATCAACATCTGCCTGTAATCCTTCACACTCAGTGTGCATCGGCAGGCACACGATCAGACTCATTCCTTACCCTGTGGTTAAACGGTGCTTTGCAGGAAGGGTGGCAGGCCAAGTGGCGAGGTCGTTCTTCGCTCATTTTTCAACTGCTGCCAGCTAGAAGCTCAACACTTCTGTCCTTGCATGTAAGCCTATGTGGGTGCTCGCGTTTGTTATGCAACATCTGTCAGCGTACACATTATACAGGTGCTGGCCAGTAAATTAGAATATCATCAAAAGGTTGAAAATATTTCAGTAATTCCATTCAAAACGTGAAACTTGTACATTATATTCATGCAATGCACACAGACCAATGTATTTCCAATGTTCATTACATTTAAATTTGATATTCATAAGTGACAACTAATGAAAACTCCAAATTTGGTATCTCAAAAAATTAGAATATTCTGAAAAGGCTGAATATAGAAGACACCTGCTGCCACTCTAATCAGCTGATTTACTCAAAACACCTGCAAAGGCCTTTAAAAGGTCCCTCAGTCTTGTTTTGAAGGCACCACAATCATGGGGAAGACTTCTGACTTAACAGCTGTCCAAAAGACAATCATTGACACCTTGCACAAGGAGGGCAAGACACAAAAGGTGATTGCTAAAGAAGCTGGCTGTTCGCAGAGCTCTGTGTCCAAGCACATTAACAGACAGGCGAAGGGACGGAAAAAATGTGGTAGAAAAAAGTGTACAAGCTCTAGGGATAACCGCACCCTGCAGAGAATTGTGACGACAAACCCATTCAAAAATGTGGGGGAGATCCACAAAGAGTGGACTGCAGCTGGAGTCAGCGCTTCAAGAACCACCACGAGGAGACTCATGAAAGACATGGGATTCAGGTGTCGCATTCCGTGTGTCAAGCCACTCTTGAACAAGAAACAGCGCAAGAAGCGTCTCGCCTGGGCCAAGGACAAAAAGGACTGGACTGATGCTGAGTGGTCCAAAGTTATGTTTTCTGATGAAAGCAAGTTCTGCATTTCCTTTGGAAATCAAGGACCCAGAGTCTGGAGGAAGAGCGGAGAAGCACAGAATCCACGTTGCATGAGGTCCAGTGTAAAGTTTCCACCGTCAGTGATGGTGTGGGGTGCCATGTCATCTGCCGGTGTTGGCCCACTCTGTTTCCTGAGGTCCAGGGTCAATGCAGCCGTCTACCAGGAAGTTTTAGAGCACTTCATGCTTCCTGCTGCTGACCAACTTTATGGGAATGCAGACTTCACCTTTCAACAGGACTTGGCACCTGCACACAGTGCCAAAACCACCAGCACCTGGTTCAAGGACCATGGTATCCCTGTCCTTGATTGGCCAGCAAACTCGCCTGACCTTAACCCCATAGAAAATCTATGGGGTATTGTGAAGCGGAGGATGCAATACGCTAGACCCAACAATGCAGAGGAGCTGAAGACGACTATCAGAGCAACCTGGGCTCTCATAACACCTGAGCAGTGCCACAGACTGATCGAGTCCATGCCACGCCGCATTACTGCAGTTATTGAGGCAAAAGGAGCCCCGACTAAGTATTGAGTGCTATACATGCACATTCTTTTCATGTTCATTCTTTTCAGTTGGCCAACATTAGAGAAACAAACATTTTTTCATTGGCCTTTAGAATATTCTAATTTTCTGAGATACCAGATTTGATGTTTTCATTGGTTGTCACCTATAAATATCAAAATTAAACGTAATAAACATCGGAAATACATTGGTCTGTGTGCATTGCATGAATATAATGTACAAGTTTCACGTTTTGAATGGAATTACTGAAATATTTTCAACCTTTTGATGATATTCTAATTTACTGGCCAGCACCTGTACACATGACAGCCTAACACCTGTTTGTTGACATATGTATTATTTATCCAACCAGTATATTATGAAAAAGATTTAATAAGCAAGGTTTTCGAATGCAAGCAGCTGCATTATTATGCACACAACATGCTTCTCTTTGTCTTTTTTGAGAAGCTGGATCTAATCCAGTGGCTGCTTCTTGCTGGCTGTATAGCTCAGATTAGTAGCCTCAGACTAGGCTGCAGAGGCAGCAAGAGCTGCCTCATCATCTGGCAGCTCCAGGGCAGCTGCAGGCCTCAAAGCTCTCCTGGAAAATGCACATTGTGTGGCAAAATGTCTATCTCTCAATCCAGCAAGCACTTTTGCTCTTTTGGTGCATGTGATGATACTTTAATGTCCAGTTATAATGAGTGCACAGGGCTTTGGCCTGATACACTGAGACATTTTGACAGCTGTAGTACGCATAAAGTGAGATTTTAGTCCATTGTAAATCATGGTGGTCTATTTAGGCAATTACTTTCACTTCACTTCTTGTTATGTAAGGGCATGAAACGTCTCGTTGTTGCACAAAATTCTTCTCACGTAAAGCGATATAAGCGGTTTCATTCATGATATATTTAGTACTGTCCAGAATAACTTGCTTCATTTTAGGAAAACAAGCTGGATCTGGCCACGCCCACCCCTCCCCTGATCAGCTGCTATAGGGAGCCTAAGCCACGCCCATCTACTTCCAGACCACGGGTCCTTGGAAGAATGAAAAAATTAATGCAATTCAATGGGGCTAAAAATGCTATTTTCTAATTCCGCTTGTTATGTGGCATGATTTCAGAGAGGGTGCTCGCTGCAGAACCACAAAGGCGGAGCTGCACCATAAGGTGGAGCTGCACCAGAGTCAGCCCCGCCCATTCACGCAAACTCAGCCTAGCCCACTGACTTCCGTTTTTGTTTTCAACTTTATCGCAAACTGACCTGACCCACATGAATTACGGCTGTTACTAGTTTACAGTCGTTAATGCTATGTTCTATGCTCCAATTAAACAAGATAAATATAACTTGCTACATGACAAAGTCTGAATATATCCCGAAATAAAAAGGTTTCTCTTAACGAATATCTGCCCACAGCCGCTCTAACAAAACTCCTGTACAACAGTATGTACAATTACCATGTGGCTTCGTAGTCCAGTGGTAAGATCGTCTGACTTAAGTTTTGCTTTCCCCTCAGCTGATGCTGGTTCGATTCTCGGTGGGGTTGGCAACAATCTATTTAGCCAGCTGAAACATTTAATTTGTTCATATTTTAGTTGTAATGTTCATTTTCAGCAAAATATTTATGTCTCTACAAGTTCTTTGAATTTGGTCGATCCTAAACAGAATTTTAGTTGAAACTCTGCTCACAGATGGACTCACACTGGCTAAATAAACGAATGAATAAATAAAAAAACACATTAGTCATTATATGTTAAACGGCATACCAATAAATTGTTGTAAACATAGTACTGGCAAGTGCAGCTAGAAATGAGGAAAAGAGATTATAGAATATTTCCACTGCTGGGAGGCGAACCTGCGCAAAACTGCATGTCAGCCTGACACCATCACCACTACACCACCACATCCAATTAAATTTAGTTGGTGTTACATTTCCTTATGCTATTCAGTGTGTCTTTGTAGATGAGATGTATGATTTTTCTGGCGTTGTCTCAGTAGAAGTCATTTCAGAAATAATTTGTCAGAAAATTCACAGAATATCCAGATTTGAGAACCAAGACCAGACCCGCTTCGGGGGAGGAGACCAAATTGAAGCTGAGATGGGAAGAAAATGCATGAATGAGGCCAAAAATGGCTTTGGCGTGTTTCTTATGAGGAAATGACAATATAACATGATTAAAAGTTCCAAAAGTTAGATTTTTAATTATATGGAACCTTTACAAAAACTGTTCAATTCGCTTCTCAACTCCGTCCTCAATCTTGCATTTTTTAGCTATAACACCCTCTTTGGTTCCAGAATGCTATAAAGTCTGACAACTGGAAGGAATTGGACTGACTCTGATAGAATGGGCGGGGCTGATTCTGGAATGGGCGGGGCTGACTCTGGTGCAGCTCCACCTTCTGGTGCAGCTCCGCCTTTGTGGTTCTGCAGCGAGCACCACTTGTGATTTCACATACTCTGTCCATAAATTTTAAAGACACCTTTTGCTAGAAAGACAGTGCTTATTTTTGAATGGGGGGAAATGCTGTTTTAGGTTTTGTGTGAAAATATGTCTAGGACTACAAATGCGCATCACCAGACACAGAGAAAAACTGAAGGCTATTCTGTGGTGACGTCATATAAGCTATGTCCCGTGGTCCGATTTGTAATGATGCTAAATACGAACCTTTACAAGCTGATCAAGCTCAAAGTACAAAACGCAGCATTACTTTTCCTTTAAATAGAAGTATAACAGCAATCCAGGGTGTAAGGCAAAGTGAATTAGAAAATAGCTCTTTTAGCCTCGCTGACTTGCATTCATTTTTTCTTTCTTCCATGGACCCATGAGCTGACCGGAAAGGAAGGAGACTTGGGCTTCCTATAATCTGAAAAGCCCAGATATCTGGGAGGGGCTCTAAGCGGAGCCACTGTAGACTGGAAAGATGAGGGGTGGTTCTATGCTAATTTCCCTGACACAAAATAGGACTTTTTGATGTTGACTTGTTTTAGTAAGTACATTTTATTTATACAGCACTTATCACAGAAAGAGAACTACAAAGTGCTTCACATAGATCTTAAACAAAACAAATCGGAAAGTCATAAAATCATAATCTTCCTTTAAAACAGAAACAAATTTAAATCAGGAAACAAAGTTATGAAATATTTAAATGATCATAAATATTTAAAACAAATTCAAGATGATTATGAATGGGAGTTACAAAATAAGAAAACAAAAGATTTAGGTAAAAGCACCTTTGAATAAAAGTGTCATCAGCTGTTTTACGGTGTCCAGACTGTCAATACAACATAAGGATAAAGAAAGAACTTTTCCAAAGTCGTCCTGGAAGGAGAGATCACC
This sequence comes from Nothobranchius furzeri, assembly GCF_043380555.1. Classification (NCBI taxonomy): domain Eukaryota; kingdom Metazoa; phylum Chordata; class Actinopteri; order Cyprinodontiformes; family Nothobranchiidae; genus Nothobranchius; species Nothobranchius furzeri. The sequence continues at coordinate 191,643 of NC_091744.1, read as the reverse complement.
TCAACTTTTATGTCTGGTCTTCGGAATTTCTAGAAGGTTCTGGTTTGTGGACCTGATGGCTCGGGCTGAAGCATACGGCCATATAGGGAGGAGTTTGACCATGTAGAGCATTGAAGGTTATAGACAGGATTCTAAAATGATTTCTAAAGTTAACGGGTAACCAGTGCAGAGACATTAGAATAGGAGTGATGTGAGCTACTCTTCTGTTTGCTGCAGTATGGAGCCTCACTGCAGAGTTCTGGACCACCTGAATGAAAGGTGGTTAAGGGCTTTTTTGTTAAAACATGTGAAAAGTGTGTTACAGTAATCTAAACAGATATGGATAACCATTTTCAGGCACATACTGTAATTTCGAAAACCAAGCAATGTCTGGAAATGGATGGATTTCCTTTTCACATTTGGAGTGTTTATAGAGGCAGTTGAGACAAACATGGCAGCACAAAATTATGGAAAAGCTGAGTTTTGCATAATATGTTCCCTTTATAAAGCAGGAGGTCCTGCTGTTGTGTCCTTGGGCAGGACACTTAACCCCCCCCCCCCCCCCCCCCCCCAATACTTGGTATATATGTTGTGTGTGTGGATGTGTGTTTGTGTGTGGGTGGGCTGGTGTTGGTGTATGCTTGTGTGTGTGTGTTCTGCCTTCTCCATCCCCAGTGAGTCGTGGTGGATGGCTGCTTATACTGAGCCAGGATCCTCTGGAGGTTTCTTCCTGTAAAAAGGGAGTTTTCCTCTCCACTGTCGCTAAATGCTTGCTTAGTATGAGGGCTGCTGTAATGTCACTGACACTAGTCAGTGCCTTGATGCAATTAGCTGGGTTCCTTATATAGAAACTTTTTACTGATTGGCTTAATGAACTGACCTGAATTGGAATGTTTATTATGTGAAGTGCCTTGAGACGACTCTTGTCGTGATTTGGCGCTTTATAAATAAACTTGAATTGAATCAAAAGGTGATCCATCAAATGCAGTCCATTAACTATTTACCATTTAAGATGGGCTTCTAAAGACAAGTTGATGTAAAAGAACTAAACACACATTTGGTGCTGAGCATTTTAATGAAGAAAAATCCACTCTGTCATCTTTACTCACACAAATAAAGAAACGTCACCATCTCTAACCTGTTGTAAAAGAGCCTCAACTACTGAACTAAATCCCACAAAAAATAACAATAAACTTGATACAGGTGAAGTGCTACTGTTGGTGGGTTCTATTTTCACACACACACACACACACACACACACACACACACACACACACACACACACACACACACACACACACACACACACACATTGAACTTGTTCTTCCACTCTTCCCTCTCACCCCTGCTGTCTCTCTTGACATTTAGCCGTCTGTACTTGCTTGCTCTATAATTTCTTGTCATCACCGGCAATCTAGTTATCTAAAGAGAGGTTAAGGATGAGTTGAAACAGACAGGACGGGGTCGAGACGAGCGATGGTGACATTTGCTGGCATGTTCACAGCTGCTGTAACCCTTGTAAATGGAGCTGATTATTTGACGGAGGAGGGTGATCATATAACGAAGCCGTATTTGGAGACAACGGAAGCAAATCACCTTTGTGCGATGCTGGCGGAGCGAGCCCATTAGCAATAAGTGGTCTTATTTTAAGAAAAGTTAGGAGCTGAACTAAAGTTGTAGACTATTCTTCTGACAGTAATCATTCTGGTATCTTTTCTTTTTTAATTATCACGACAAAGCCAAACTTAAAAATCCTAGGAATTTGCAGATTGACACTTTACCCGGTGTGAACCTAAAAGAACACCTTTTGCTATTTGAACATAAAATGTATGAAGTCTTTAAATAAAAGGAAACGAGGTCAGCTATTAATATTTCAGTGAAAGTCAGACTGGGTTCTCAGAAAAAGAGTTTAACGGTTTGTTTATTTCAAACTTTATTTTATCAAACTGAAGTCCTGAAAAACAGACTATTAAAAAAAGCTATCAACATGTAAAGCTCGATCAAAGACATGATTATTCCCCCAGCAAATCACAATACACACATGATAGATGTTAGTATAGCTGAGCTTAATCATTATATCCTCAACATTAGGGGAAATTTCAACCAATGTTACGTAAACTAAAGTGTGCAGGGACTCGTTCATTTTGTATACAAAACAGAAATTTTATTTGCTGATTTTTTAGTTTTCATTCAAATGCATCTTGGCTTTAAATCCTAACTCCAAATTCTTCATTCTCTCTACTCACGGTGTTATCGCTACTCAGCTCTCTCTGACTCTTTACAGGGTTAACGAAAGGCCACCCAGTCTCTATCGCCTAACCCAACTTCAGACTGGTGAGCCGCTCTGGAGCTCACATTCCTGGCGCTACAGTCTGGTTCCTGCACAGTTTCCTGCATGCTTTAGATTATGCAAACAGCTGATTTGTTTAATTTAGAGATGAACCACTCCTGTAGACACTACGGAAAGCTGGGGAGACATTTCAGCAGTTAGTTTAAGGTGTTAAAAAGACAAATGCACAGCGGGGTTAAGTTCCCCTTTAAAAGGACATTTTCCTTTCCGCTGTTATCATCGTAATGTGCTTGCTCAGAATGGGGAATCGCTTTGACAACATTCAATCCAGGCTGCTGGTCTCTTTATTAAGGCCAGATCTGATCAACATTTCATAAATGAGTGAATCTAATTTGATCACAACTGAATTGAACTTACTGTACAACAACGACTTAAATCCAAACCTGATATCATTTAGATTTGTTGGTTAGGGGTTAGTAATGTCACCTCACAGCAAAAGGTTCTTGGCTTGGATATTGGTTTAGTCCGTATGTACAGTCTATGGTTTAGTCACATTTACATGCATGGTTTTTTTTCCAAGTATTCCAGTTTGATTTAATCCAAAAATATGTTTGTTAATGGCGAGGTTCTCTGAGCGCCATCTAATACTTGTTCTTTTTAAAATACGATCAGTCACACTGAGTTTCACATGCTGGCTAAATGTGAAGATATGCTTTCAACCCCTGTCGCCTGCATTAGTCACAGAAAGAAAATAGGCAGGAAAACAGTAACATCTGAAAAAGCCACACAGATCTGTGTCACATAAGACTCACTCATCTTGGCTTGCAACCATAGAAGGCTGTGTTGATTTTGCAGCCAGGAAAAGAGAAGAGCGCTTCTCTGCTAGTAGACGCTACCTACTTCACACTGGAAGCATCAGCGGCATGTAACGCCAGCGGAACATCACTGCTTCAAACAGAATCCATTGTAGTCTATGGGGTGATTCAAACCAGCTGCAAACATGGAAACGTTCAGGCTTGTCCCAGAAGCGGCTTCTCTGCGCCGCCCTGCTAAAGACTGGATCCGGTTCTATTTTTTCCGCGAGCGGCTTCTGGGACATGTCCGATTCTATTGTTAACATAGGGCTAGACAGGAACTCACGCACAGTTTCAGTTTAAAACATCCGGTAATTTTCAAAATAAAAGACTATTGCAGCGATGCAATTTCATATCTTCGTAGATAATGTCAATACAGGTGACCTAACGGCTTATTTACTCCCAGCATTGTTCAAGAAGTGCAACGGTGTGTTTTTCACAGTTTTAATTCCAGTGGAGAGGAACAACATCATACATGACATCAAGTAGCGATATCAAATGTGATTTCCTTTTTTTTGGTTTAATGGCGAATGGCATAAACAAACCAGGACCTTTGAAGTCTAAAGGGATTTTGTGATTTTGTGAGTCAAGTGAGGAGAACGACAGAGAAACTGCTTCACGGCTAAGATTCTCCTTGTGTGTGCTGGTGCACAGCAGAGCTCGCGAGTGAACCATTCTGCTGATGAACCACTGATATCTCAGGAGTGAAGTAGGAGTAGGCGTTAGCAGCTCCACAACACGACACAACACATTCAGACTTGTGTTGTTTTTGAAGATAAAGAAATTAACGTTAAATGTTTTACCTATAAAATAAAGCAAACGGAGGCACAGGTAGAGTTACGTTGCTGTTAGCCAATCAGAGGCAGATCTTTGCACAATTTGAATATTATAATTAAGACACCAAATATTCACAAGGCATTCATCCATACTTAGTCACACTTAATCCACAGCTGATTCATTGAAATAAAAAGCATATGACTCACTTTAAACTGATTTCTTGTGTGTGTGTGTGTGTGTGTGTGTGTGTGTGTGTGTGTGTGTGTGTGTGTGTGTGTGTGTGTGTGTGTGTGTGTGTGTGTGTGTGTGTGTGTGTTTTCTTGGTTGCTTTAGTTGTGACTCTATTTTAGCCCTCTGCCACTCTGTTCAGGGTCCACCTCGCGTCCCACCTGCTGACTACTTTTGATCTTGAACAGAACAAAGCCTTTCCAAGAGAGAGACATTCCTGTGATGTTTGTTTCAACAAGCCATTTTAAAATGCTTTTGTATTCCTAATTATTTTAATGTAGAACATGCTTGTCTCAAGAACAGTAGACCCATAGTGGGCATTGTGCTCTATGTCAGGTTGGAAATCCTGCAGGCAGGCCATCTCCTGTCGATGCACCATCTGCTGACTCTGGCAAGTTGGGTGAATGAGACGACCTGGACCTATGTGCTAAACATGCTGTTTAACACAGAGAGATTGATAATTATCAGAGAAGACAAGAAGAATTGTTTAGATCAATATGACTAAAACCAACGTTATTGCATAATAATATTGAAAACCATGTCTTAACACTTTCTTCTTTTTTTTCCATACTTGCATTTAGTCTCGAGTTACTGGGAGGAGGTTGGAGCTCATCTCAATTGACATTAGGCTCAGGGGAAAGGAAAACCCAAGCAGTCTGCCAAGCCCATGACACTGCCAACAGACACACACACACACACACACACACACACACACACACACACACACACCTAAGGTCAATTTGGAATCACCAATTAACCCAGCATTCACATATGTGGACTATGGGAAAACACGGTACTATCTGGGCACATCAAGAAAACAAACCTCACAACAAAGCAGGGCTGCTTGATTATGGCAAAAATGATAATCACAGTTATTTCAACTGAAAATGACGTCTCGATTATTTAACATAATTTCAAATAATGTTGAGAACACAAATTCTCCAAGTACTGACTACAAAAAAGAAATACAGCACAAACATTTGTAATATAAAAATAAAGATAAAAATGTAAACATCTGTTTAAGTCAACTTCCACAACCTGCTGCACCGTTTCTGTCCAGCGGTGCTGTAGGGGAGAGTGTACTGTAGTGCGATGCAGCGTCGCTCAGAGAGATCAGCGATTCTCATTTTCCAGCCTGAGAAATTAGGGGTGTGGTGTGAGAAGAGTTCAGATGTGGCTCGCTGTGAATTTATTTTGCTTGCAGAACAGCTGGATTTGAGAGCAAGTGAGCTCCATTGAGAAAGTTTTATGATTGGTCAGTCGATGGGAACATGCTGTAAACATGCACATCATTGAGAACCGAGCACATCACTCCTGTTCTTATATCTCTATACTGGCTACCAGTAAAGTACAGAATCTATTTCAAAGTGCTACTGCAAGTTTATAACCACTCAAAGCCATGGGACCAAAATACTAGTCGGATCTCCCTGCAATATTTACAGTGGCGCTGCAGGTTTTTCATGGGGCTCCAAGCAAAAGGATTTGCAGTCCAGCAAAGACTAGTAAGTGTGCTGCTGCTGTCCGAGCAGGGATGGGTGAAGGGTGGTGTCTCTGGCTGAGCAGCCGGGAAGTGCAAGATGGCAAACGATGCTGTCATTTGACAGCTTTTCACTGTCTCGCTATTGATGTCCCAAACAGTTGCCTGCCCTGCCTGTCGGCATGCAGCACCTCTGAGTATATTCACCCAGCAGGCCTCTGAGATCCTTAGGACGCAGTCAGCTGGTGGAACTCTGGATCAGAACCAATCAAGATGAAACTGCTTTCAGCTACTATGCTGCTGCATGAACCAGCTTCTCTATTCACTCAACGTTCATGTATTAATTTGCCTCTTGATGATTGTTTCTTAAACTGAACCCTCTGCACTGTAACTGCTCAGTCTTTAACTTTGCCTTTCATAATTTTATGTTCTAATTTTATTTGTGATTTTCAGATTCACTGTTTCATTTTGTCTCATTAATTTTAATATCTATTGTTTAATTTTTTCAGTTTTTTCTTTCATCTGGAAAAAAAACATCGACCAATATACCTTGCTTTGCCTATTCTTGGAACAGATGGGCGAATGTTTTCCCCCTCTCATCAGAGAGTGTTGTATGAACCTCTGTACATCTCTGTACACCCTCTACAAGCGCCTGCGGTTCCGCTCACCGCAGCCCTCCGCTGACCCCTGTTGACCAGCTCTAGCAGTGACTGCAAGTCTCTTCACACATTTTCTACATCCTGGATCATACATTGGGGAATCCAAAGCCAACTTACGACCAAGTTTAACCCGAGACTTAATGAAGCTGATCACAGTGTAGCGGTCACACTTTATAGCGTGACGACTGCAAATTAATTATGACCAATAAGATGTGATGATTTCATATAAATATGAAATATCAATCTGATTGGTCTTTGCATGTTTAATCAGAAGATTATAGTTACTTTTACTTGTTCAGAGACCATAAACACACTTCGTATTAATTCAGACAGAGTCAAGCATATAGTTTAAAAGGAATTTTATTCTTTTCTAAACTAAAGATTATGCATGACAAGATATGAATAATGAGATGTGATAGACTAGATATGCGGTGATGGAATGTGATGTGTAGGTGGTGTGATGTAATCTAGATGTTTATCAGAATCTTTGTGTCTGGAAGAAATTGTGAAATCAAGGTGTGAAAGAATGTGTTGTGTGATATAAAATAGAGAGTTGATTATTAATAAAACAACATCAGACGCAATCTTTGTGTCTACAAACCCTGGCGGAGACCCCCTACAGATCCGGACTGTCAGAAGTTGGGTGGACTTCACGGCAACAGGATTTCGTAGATTAAACTCCCATATGACCCGTCCAGTCTTGAGATGTCTCCAGGTTGCAACAGTAGCTGGAATACTTGTTTGCGTCCAAAGCGGATGTGGCTCTTAGGGAGCCGTGTGGCTGTCAGCTTGCAGCGTGCAAACTGGTTTTGACTGTATGTCAAAAGAGATGTCTCAAGGATGCTGGGTCCGAATTGGCCGTTTCGGAACTCCACTAGAAACTGAATTACTCGGGAAGTAAATCTAGTTTTATCAAACTATGTTGTTATGATTTCTGGCGTATACTGCAAATCAGAATGTGCCATGTCTGGAAGGCTTTACCAAAACATCCTCAGAAAGCCACGCCTTCCTTCAGATACCGGTACATGATACTTAACACTATGAATAAGAATCTTTCGACTTTATGTGAGGTGAACCTTAACCTTAATTTGTATCTTATGAAGGTGTGCATGAGTGTAGATAATGAATAACTTGTTAAATCAAACACATACTGATCATAAGATCTGCAATGGATCATTGTAAGAGCAACATTCATTTCAACTTCATTGATTTAAGCACAGATTATTCAAACATTTCATTGAAACATCTTGTTGTTTTATGCAGAGAGATAAGGCTTTTGCGGGAGACCTTGGCAGTTTATTTATGTCTGCGTTGAAGAACAATAAGTGAGCAAAAGGTTGATTTGTGCATCTGAATCCTCCAGCTGGTGTAACCTTGACTTTGCAGCTGTGGCATGTATGAAAGGTTACTGTGTCGATTCGATGGTGAAAATTGACCCTTTTGATTCATTACAACAGCAACTGCACACTTAAAGAGCAAGTCACCCCCAAATAAACTTTTTTTTGGCTGATAAACTAAATAAACGAGTGTCTAATCATGCTGCAGACACCTTCAGTGCATCTTAGTTAAAATTTAAATATTCTGCCTAAAACTGGCAGTGTTCTGCCGTTGTCAGCTAAAAACTCTGCACTGTATTTGAATTTAAATCCGCCACCGCTATTGGTTAATAGGTATGCTATGATGTAAACTGGTACATTATGATGTCACAGTGCTGTCGTGAGCCTGTGTGTGTGTGTATTTGTTAGCAGCTCCGCCCTCTCGGTCTGCCAGGCAACAGCATTTATTGGATTTTTCAAACAGGAAGTGAGAGTGGAGTGAGACTCTGGTAGGGGTTGACTTGTTCTTTAAAGAGCAAGTCACCCCCAAATCAACTATTTTTTTCTGATAAACTATATAAATGAGTGTCTAATCGTGCTGCAGACACATGTAGTCAATAGATTTGCACTTTAGTGCATTTTAGTTAAACTTTTAATTTTCTGCCTGAAACTGTCAGTGTTGTGCTGTTGTCAGGTAAAAACTCTTCACTGCATTTGAATTTAAATCTGCCACCACTATTGGCTAAGAGGTATGCTATGATGTAAACTGGTACATTATGATGTCACAATGACGTGAGTGTGTGTATTTGTTAGTGGCTCCACCCTCTCGGTCTGCTAGGCAACAGCATTTGTTGCATTTTTCAAACATGAAGTGGGAGTGAAGTACGCTTCTTGTAAGGGGTAACTTGCTCTTTAAGAAAACTGCTGTGTACTTTTTTTACCCAATAGTAAAAAAGGACTTGTTTTATTTTTTTAAGCTTCAATCACTTCTGAATTTGAGCGACTGATCTGAAAGCAGCTGAATCGATAAAACCTGGAGACAAAATCCTGACAATGAATTTAATCTCATCACGCTGTGAGGAGTAAAGCCCACACAGTGAAAGCGGCAATAGAATATTTGAGTGTGAGATTGACAGAGCACACACCACTAAGTGATGCCCTCTGTAACACCTCTGTTCTGCTGAATTATTTACGTCCGAGGCTCAGAAAAGCTGCCTGTGTCTGTCTGTGGACATGTGTTCCTATGGAAGTGTTTTTCCATGCAGCACCTATACTGCTTCATCCCCCATCTTCTCCCTTCATCTCCACCCACTCTGATCCATCCTCTGTCTGAGAGTCACCCAGATTAGATGAATATTCATGGTATTAAAATGAGGGTCATTGCTGCACTGTTACCAGCAGGACTGACACAGGAACTGTTGCCATGGCAATGAGTGTTTGATTTAGGTTAACTGAGATGTACGTAGTTTCTATTCCTAAAAGCAGCAAACCTTAATAAGCTAATGATGATGGCAACACGAGGTACATTTTTGTCTTTGGTCTTACGCTACTCTGCCTGGGCTGCTATTCATCTGGGTTTGACGCTAGAAGCTCAGTCAGCATTACACGACGCCTGGGTTTGAGATGTATGCCTCCAGCGAATGGAGGTGAAGTACAGGCCAGTTTCAAAATGACAGAAGAGCGAGCTCTTCTCTGTCATTAGATTGAGAACAAGGCCACGGCACTGGTTGTTAATGGAGGCTATCTAATAAAGAGTGTACTATTGATTTTTTTGACAAATGATCTTTTCACATAGTTTCTTTTCACAGGCAGCAGTAATTCACCAAAGCGTACTCAACCAGGTTCACTGGTTTGAGCGGAGTTCTCCTGTGCTCTTCAAGGATGAATACTGGAGATGAAAACCTTCTGGTGCAGCTTTCAGTAGAAGTTCTCTAGAAGGTCAAACATGTAGCATCTGGCTTGAAGCACCATGCTTACATTTTCCTGTTAAATTTACAGTCAGAGTGATTCATGCTTTAGTCTTGGCAATGCAGCTGCTTTCACATCCATTATCCCTTAGTTAAAGGTGGAGTATTCAGTGTTTTTCTGGAGCTTTTTATGCCCATATTACTTGAAGTGCTCTTCAATCAACAAGTGTTTTGTCAAAACATTTATAATATTAATCCCCTCCTGGAAAACCCTCATCCTGTCATTAGAAAAGTCCCATTCTTAGTGATTGGATTGTGATCCGCCTATCAAGCTGTCTCTCCACCTTGCAGCACTGGGAGTTTTGAGGTGAACAGTATGCTTTACAGTTGATGTTACCATGCAAGTGCTGCTAAGTGCTACTGCGAGACAAACCGCATTTTCCAAATGAAAACACGCACACAGCGCTTTTACGTCGATTAAAGGGATACTCAGCAGTTTTGCTTGCTTTTAGAACCCCTTGTGTCTGTTATTAATTATCTGTAGTCAAAGCAAAAGTGAAACGTATCTCCTTGCTTTGTATTTGTCTTTTTAACACTTTTATCGAACAGCGGAAATGTCTCCCCAGCCTTCATTAGTGTCTACAGAAACGGATTATCACTGAGTCAAACCAATCACCTGTTTTCATGATCTAAAACATGCAGGAAACGTGCTGGAAACAGACTGCAGTTTGAGGTATTTCAGGTGGCAGCCCGGCATTCGGAAGTTGCAAATGCAGTAATCAGGCCACAGAGGGCAGTGGGGTCCAAGTGACACTTCATTAACCCTGTTGTGGGTAATTTTAGCACAAACTGGCTCAAGAAAATTATTTAAAAATATGAAAAGTTGCATAAGTTTCTTTTATTGTTGATTTATTCAGTATAATTACTTACAACTGTACCATGTTCAGCGCTTTGGGCTTCCTGACAGGGTTGCGGAAGGCGCTTTATAAATAAAGCTTTGATTGATTGATTGATAAACAAATCAGTGTTGGACTCCCACATGACCAAATAGCTGCAACTTTTATTGTTAACAAACAGGAACATTGTTTTTTAAAAACAGCCAACAGAGAGATTGAAACTCTAGAATGGAAGCTGCAACATTGAAACAAGTAAGACTTTCTACATGTTAAAACTTTATCTGATGGGATTTTCGAGTTTTTCAGGCCCTGTCCACTCGTAGCCGGGGATCTGCCAAAACGTAGATATTTTTCTACGTGTTGGCCTGTCATCCACTCGAAAACGGAGTTTTTTCACACGAAAACAGATCTTTTTAAAAACTCCGGCCAAAGTGAAGATCTGCGTTTTCTCCGTTTTGGGTGTCTGCGTGTGGACGGACAAAACCGGAGTTTTAAGGTCCGCAACGTCACTTTCCACGAAAAAAAAATGCTGACATCACGTGTGCGACCTGTGTTTACACTAGCCGACAGCATGGATGCCCTCAGAGCTGCGCTCGCTTTATCAATAGTCCAAGCGCTTTCTGCTTGTTTGTTTTTGCAAGAGGAATTACTGCTGCTTGTGGAAGACCACAGACGAAGGACGAGGTTAAGAACGGGGGAAGTACTGCCGCCTACAGGTCTGGCATGTCCTTAACAACGTATTTATCCGGGTACGTGTGGACAGAGTTTGTTTAAAACGACGTGGTGTGGATGCAAGTTTTTGGAGGGGCGGATATTCGTTTTTAAAAAGCCCGGCTACGTGTGGACTAGGGGTTGTATGAACTAGTCGACTAGTCGACTAGTCGACTTCACGGCTCTGTAGTGACTTTTTATGCCTGTCATCAACTAGTCGCTGTCACGTGATAATGACTGACAAGATGCAGTCCTCGGAAGACAGCAGGTGATGAGCCCCTGCGCGTCTGGATCGAGGCGGAGGCGACGCGCTGTGCGGTACTGACACCGGCGGTAAAACGGACATTTAACCAAACTGTGACCTTTTCCCTCTTGCAATTTAACCTTCCCCTCACCCCCATCCTAATCTTAACCAGTTTGTGCATGCAAAGCTCTGATCGTTGACGTGCGCTCCAGACATTGCGTCCTGAGCACCGCCAAATCAGGTGTCACCACCTCAAAAACAAATTAAACACGCGATCGTTCATGTCGGCTCATTTCCTTTCATGTTTTCTGTCTGTTATTTGTGCCTGATGCATTTCGCTGCTGCGGAGCGAGGCGCATCACCTGTTGTCCTCCGGTGACACACCCCCAAGATTCCACTATCTCCGCTCCGCTCCGGCATGAACTCCGCAGCAAAAACGGTCCCGTTGTAGTTGGCCGGCGAGCAGCGGCACTCCGCTGTTTTTGCGGTCGGTAGATCTTTTAGAACTGCAGTTCAAAGGTAACTCATGAGGTGAATATATATGAACCCAGGTAGCAGTTTCTCTTTAGGATTGAGAGGAGATGCAGGAAGATAATAAACAGACAGGACAGGAAAATAGTCAAATAAAAACAAGTTAGTTTTTGTACCTGCTGGTTGCAACAAACAGACACCACTGAAGGTAATCAGAAGTGAGGAACAGAAAATGAAATAATTATTTTAATGTTTAGAGCAGCAGGAACTCCGAGAGGCTGCAGGTGCATCAGTGAGTTTGCGGCCGCTGCGCAGGGGGAGGGGGGAGAGGGCTGAAGCAGGGGGAGGGGGGAGAGGACTGAAGCAGGGGGAGGGGGGAGAGGGCTGAAGCAGGGGGAGGGGGGAGAGGGCTGAAGCAGGAAGCAGAAACTACCGTTGTTAAAAGAGATGTGTTAACTTAGAAAATGTGGGCGCAATTTTAATTGTCAAAAACTCCAGCGAACCTACAACCCCCCCCCCCCCCCCGCCGCTTCCGGCGTATGACGTCGTCAACGACTAGTCGAAGTCGACTCGACTTTCGTTACTTGACTGTCGACTTTAAAAAAAATAAAGTCGTGCAGGCCCTAGTGTGGACTAGGCCTCAGACAGTTTAACACATGCAATAAGGTTGCATCTCTATTCAAACACCCATGAAAATGCGATGTGTAAATAATTACACCTGTTTGTTTGTTTGTTGTTGTTTTCTGATCAGGCAGATGCACAAGATCACCCACATGTGCAGCTGAAGGTCACCTTGACACCAGCACCAGGAGGGGGATTGATTCAGCTGGTGTTGTAAAAAAACAAACAATCCATGTGAGTGCATGAGTACATCTTTCAGAACCATCTTTGTAAGTTTTTTTTTATCATTGTTTGAGCCAAATGATTAATTTATTCATTCATTCTATCTTAGCCTAAGATTACAATCCCCACTGAACACCACATCTGAATACTCACAGAAGACAAACCACTGAGGCTGACTGAGAATATGAGAGGTAGATTTAAAAAAAGGAGTGCTGAGGCTCTAAATCTTTGCTTGCTTTGCTTCTGCACGTCGAAATCCTCCAGTTTCCAGCAACATTAATCTCCTCCTTGTCTGCCTTTCTGTGTAGGCTTTTTGTTCATGTTTTGTTTCTCTGACTGCTGATCTCTGCTCTAAATACCACTCAGGCTGTGGGAAACACAACTGCTTGTCTGTTCAATACCATTCCATTCACCAAAACGAAAGGCACCAAACTAAAAGGAAGGAGATGTTGGCACAGGCGCAGATTCTCTAACTAAAATTAAAAGTCATCTTAATATAAGTCTGGATATAAAGAATCTTTGTGAAGTTGAAATACAAACCATTTACCCAGCAATACATTAGTTTGAATAGGTTTATGCTTCCCTGTAATTTCAAATCATTGAAACATCTAAATGTTTAAAATGATGTGTGCCCCTAAAGCAACATTAAATTGGGATTTTTATGTTAGGGGGCCACCTTTTGGCAAAGAGTGATCACTGCAAGTCTTCAATTCTAACAATCTATCAAACTCACAAGTTACAATTTTCCTGAAACAGACCTTTTCTCTGCATCTGAAAGAAAATACCAGCTGTTTTTAAAAAACTGTTTTAGCACATCATGACAAGCTGACCTTCAACTCTAATGAACACATGGTTTATACTTAAACGTTTTTCTTTATTATTTTTACATAAAAGGTGTTTTTTTTTCTTGGTGAAGAGAGAAGATCAAAGAGAGTTATACAGTTTATTGGCATGTGCAGTTGTTTCTTTGGTACGTTCTTGCTGTGTTTGACTTCTAATTCCATTTTTGGTTATTTTTTAAAACACAGATAAGGTTTCTCTTTACCTTGCTGACAGTTTTGTTTGCGGCTGCAAACATCCTCAGAGCTGCCGCTGATCGTCGCGTCACTTCCTACTCCGTTTATCCGGGACGCTGTCACCCTCTGCTGCCCGCTCTCACCTCTCCGATGATGCAGTCCCATGCGTGATCCAATGAGTAAACTCCATCGTTTCTGTTCATGGTCCCACATCCACGTCTCCTTATCTCGATAGCTTCTTTTATCCATCGTTTGTATTTCTGTTGTTCGGTGTTTATGATCCGTGTGTTGTCCCAGTCCATTACATGGTTTTCTCTTGTGCAGTGATCTGTTACGGCTGACTTCTTTATTGTGCTTTCTGCTTCTTGTTTTGCTGCTCTTGTGTGTCTTCGACTTGTTTCTTTCTCTCACTCCTTTCTATGTTCTATTGTTCGTGTGTTGAGTTGGCGTCCGGTTTCTCCTACGTATGTTTTATTGCAGAGTTTGCATGGGATTTCGTAAACGACTCCACTTTTAAGTCCAGCTGGTATCTTGTCTTTTGGGTGCACTAGTCTGTTTCTAGATGTTGTGTATGGTTTTGTTGGTGTGTTTATGTTGTGTTTTTTCATTGTTGCTCTTAATTTTTCTGTTATGCCTTTGATGTATGGTAGGGTTATCACTGGTTTTAGTTCTTGTCTTTCTGGGTTTCTGGTTTTTAGAACAATAGAAAGGAGTGAGAGAAAGAAACAAGTCGAAGACACACAAGAGCAGCAAAACAAGAAGCAGAAAGCACAATAAAGAAGTCAGCCATAACAGATCACTGCACAAGAGAAAACCATGTAATGGACTGGGACAACACAAGGATCATAAACACCGAACAACAGAAATACAAAAGATGGATAAAGGAAGCTATCGAGATAAGGAGACCTGGATGTGGGACCATGAACAGAGACGATGGAGTTTACTCATTGGATCACGCATGGGACTGCATCATCGGAGAGGTGAGAGCGGGCAGTAGAGGGCGACAACGTCCTCTGCTGCCCGCAGATAAACGGAGTAGGAAGTGACGCCACCATCAGCGTCAGCTCGGAGGATGTTTGCGGACGCAAACGAAACTGTAAGCAAGGTAAAGAGAAACCTTTCCTGTGTTTTAAAAAAGAACCAAAAATGGAATGTGCAGTTTTTTTTTCCTGATTTTGGTCTAATCACGTTTATTTAACACTAGAAATTAGAACAAAAGCAATCCCAAACCCTCTACAGGTTCCCTTTATTAAATTGATGGGACAAATAATTTTCTTTGTTGTCATTTATTTTTATTCTGGCTCATCTTTGTGATATAGTGAATAATATTAACTTCCAAACACTGAATACAGAACAACAATATTATTTTATGATGAGAACAATTTAGATCTAGATGATGGTTCTAATTGTTTAATACAGGGTTAATTATTAAAATGTGTACATTTCAAACCAGTGCCCACTAATAAATCCTAATATAACTGCATGAATATGTCTTTTCATGCTTTGGAGAATATAGGAGGTCTTTCCAAATGTATTTATGTTTGGCATCTTTTACACCCCAAACACATTTGCATTTCTACAATTTTCAAGATTAGAATTCACCATAAAACAAATAAGGCACAGTCACACAAGTCAAAACATGACGCAGCACCATTTTATGTCTGCTACTTCAAATAGTTTCTTTGCTCACTAAACACAGTCTTCATTATTTTTAAAGTTCTTACTTTTTTCCTAGATTTCTCAATAATACATGGTTAATGTCTATTTATTCATCTTTTTGAACATTTATTTAATATAAATGAGAAACCCAATCACTCTTGATCAAAACATTTTTAAGGTCACTGGCGGTCGTAAAATAATTGAACTGCATATGTATGTGACAAATACAATTTGAATTTGAATTTGAAATGCTGAGCCCCTAAAGAAACATTGGTAAATTAAATTAATAAATAAAAAGTCTGGTAGTGCACTTTATGGAAGCCCATTACTGCCACTCATAAAAAATAAAGCATTCTCTCATAATTATGACTTCACTATTTCATAATAACGAGATAGCAAAATCATAATTATGAGATAAATTATTGTGAATGGAATGCCATACAATTACCTTCACAAGCTAAATCTGCTAAGTGCTTTGTTCTCTTTTCAGAATAAAAAGGTGACCAAATGAGGGCAGAAGGACTAAACGTGTGTGTGGAAGTGTGATGTGTGTGTGGGTGGGTAGGTTGGTGGGTGGATGTTGGTGTGTGTGTGTCTGCTCTGTCTTCTCCATCACCAGCAAGTCAATGCAGATGGCTGCTTATACTGAGCCAGGATCTCCTGGATGTTTCTTCCTGTTAAAAGGGAGTTTTCCTCTTCACTGTCGCTACATGCTTGCTAAGTAAGAGGATTGCTGTAAAGACCCTGACACTAGTCAGTGAGTGACTTGATGCAATTTGCTGGGTTCCTTATGGAAACCTTTTACTGACTGGCTTAATGAACTGAACTGGACTGGAAAGTTTACTTTGTGAAGTGCCTTGAGATGACTCTTGCCGTGATTTGGCGCTTTATAAATTTACTGAATTGAATTGAATTGAATCACAAAGTTTTCAGACCCCATTTTGTGCGTCAGCAAACTTTAAAAAATGAGGCCCCTGAACTCGTAAATATTAGAATCAAGTAAAATGTTATGAAATATTAGAATTAAAGCCAAACTGTGAATATTAGCATATTTATTTATTTATTTTTACAGAATGTGTTAAAGATTTTAAAATGTTGAAAGCTGAATCATAACTGCCCCAAATGACAGGGAAATGCGGAGGGTAAGGGTAAATGTTTAGGAAATTCAGAAAAACTGTAGCTAAATTGGTGAAAGTGGCCTTTGTTCCGTTTGCACACGAACGCACCACGGGTCCTCGCGAGCTCCACCTCTGTCTCGCCCGGTCAGGTGAGAAAACTTTCCCAGGTTTATGTCACCTGTGCTGTCACGTGTTACATTACTAAGGGCTGACTGTGGAGGCGGTGAAGCTAGGCGGATAACGTCCACCGTCCACAACCATGGCTGAATCCCAGCTTATGTGCATGGAGGACGGGCACATCGGGGCCAGAATCCCGGAGTCCAACCCGGAGTTCTACTACAGTGAAGAGCAGCGCGCGGCCGTCGAGGAGCTCCTGAAGAACGGCGATGGCGCCTACAAAACACGGCTGAAAGATGACAACATTACAGACTTTTTATCCGCGAGGGAGGTCAAACTCTTGGTTAACACTTTTAAACATTACGACATGTGTCATGAGAGCAGCGGCGGCGGTCAGACGTCCGCCTGCAGGTCGGAAGGGCAGCAGGAAGCCTCCAGACCCGAAGGTGACTCAGGGGTTCATTCCACCTACTGGCCCCAGATGTCGGACACTGAGGTTCCGCAGCTGGAAATAGGTTGGCCCGGCGGGGGGCTGTTCAAAGGAGTGACCCGGGTGACCGTGCACACACACCCGCCTAAAGACAACGGACCTCACATCAAGGAGGTGGTTCGGAGGCTCATCCAGGGGGCCAGCAAGGCGAGTAGCCCAAACCGAGCTAGGTGCTTATTGTTATGGTTGTTAGATGTTTTTACTAGTGCACATTAAAATGTAATCAAATGTAAGAAAAGAGTGACACGCCCAGCATTGACTACAGTAATAGTAATAGATACTGTAAACATGGGACCACTGGTGTGTGTGTGTGTGTGTGTGTGTGTGTGTGTGTGTGTGTGTGTGTGTGTGTGTGTGTGTGTGTGTGTGTGTGTGTGTGTGTGTGTGTGTGTGTGTCAGCCACTTGAGGGAATTGAAAATCTTACAACTGATTGAATCCTGACTTTCCTTTCCTGGATAAGGTGTTCTGAAGGAGCTTTGTGTTTGTTGGACTTCCAGTAATCCGACACCAAACTGGGCAGTAAACAAAAGCAGGTTTTAGTTACAAGTATCAGAATTAACTTTGCTGTCTGATTGTCATCATGACACATCTGGATAAGGAGTTTTTGTCAATTAATTACCAAGAACATTTCAACCGTGACAACAAAATGTAGCTTTGTTCCTTGTTTTGGTTGTTTAATACTTAAGCTAGCTGAAATGAGTTTGTGAATTATAAAGACCCAGTTGTGATATTTAACCCCAGCCAGCTGTAGCCACGCTTAGTCATCTTTTCCTCTAGCTAACAGTGCTGTAGCAACACGTTCCCTTTGGCCCGGCTTGTCTCCGTTCTGTTTGCCTCTAAAAGTCTGTCAGGAACACTTGGATGTTATATTTCATTTATTACAGTTATATACAACTGTTTCCTTATTACGTACGTTCTTATCAGCTGGCTGTTTACTCGGTGTTTATACTTTCCCTTTTGCTTCATCGCTCTTTTCTTGCTTGCACACATTCTCGCACTTTCGTATTCACTTCATCCTGCTTAGAATGTTAAAACAAGTTTTACGGCTTTTTACAGCTGATGTACTTCCCCATGGCTGCCTTTCATGTCTCACCCTGATTGTTATTGAGGGTTTTCTTTACTTATAAGTAAGGAATTGCCAGATAATCTTAAATTAAACCTTTTTAAAATAAAAACATCTAAAATGCTTCTTGTTTTTGGATAAGCGACAGGGACAAACGTGAACCCAGTGAACTGCAGTCAGCTTTTCTTAAACTAGCAAAGCAGATGAGATAAACATGCCTAATAATTGTTAACATATTAAATGGATTCTTACTGACCTTTAACTTATTTGGGCTTTTGTTCTTAGTTTTGATTTTACCATCAGAAACAATCCTGCTCTCAGCCCAACATGAACAGGTCCTAACTTGTTCCCCGTTAAAGCCTACTCAGCACATTCAACAAGACGTTCCTGGCACCGTCTTTTCTGTGTCTTTGCCATTGAAGGAATGTTGGAAAAGTCACACAAATCTTGTTTTCTGAAAACTCACCTGACCTGTGTGTTTCCATGTGTGGGGAAAGATGTGTTTTCTGCAAACCACCTTTTAAGTACCTCGTATTTTGTGATTGGTAGACTTTACTAATCTAATCATCTGAATGTTCCCGTAAAAGACCAAAGTCCTACTTAAGTGTTTATCTTTCAGGTGATCGCTATACTGATGGACATGCTCACGGACGTCCACATCTTGCAGGACTTGATGGACGCAGCTTCCCGTCGCTCTGTGCCTGTTTACATCTTATTAGATAGTCAGGGTGTGCCTCACTTCCTGGACATGTGTTCCAGACTTCAGATTGGCGCACAGCACCTACGGGTAAGGCTTTTATAAATGAAGCCAAATACACTAACGGTGTTTATCACACCGTCTAAACATCAATAAGTGTTTGGGCTTAATTCACTGCATTACAGGGCCTAGTCCTGAAACAGTGATTTATTTTTCTAGAGTAATGCCTCAGTCACACAGAGTGACAATAATTCAATAACAATAAAGTTCGATTAATAGACGTTGTGCAATAGAAAAAAATATCAATAAAAACTTTTTATGAAAAGTTTCCATTTTCCATTGTAGTCTTATTGAGTAGCTTCAAACTAGAGTTATTACTTACACCTAACCAATCAAAAACAAAGACCCACGCACGCTCCGTCACCAAGCCCTCCTCTCTCAAACCGAAACAGAAGCAATGTGACCTAAACAAGATGTTGCAGCAAGGAGAGGTGTCAGAAAGTGTCCCCAAAATAGGCTACAGTAGTCCACCAGTGGCAACATTTTCATTCTTACAAGTCTGAGAATAAACGACAGTTTCTAAAGTTAGCAGAGATTCATAAAAACCTAGTCTGGTAACGCAACCAACATGCAGGGTTTCCCCCAGAAAATGAAATAAGCCTGGTGAATTCGGAGGGGGGGCTCTGTCCCGCAGCGCTTCTCCGTGAGAGCTGGGATGGGGGTGGGGGGGTTGCACACGTTCCGCTGCTGTTTCTCACCAGTATCAGCTGATGGAGGGCTCTAGTTTCGTTGTGCCATTCGTGTCAGCGGGGACGGTAGGGTCGAGGAGGGGGGCGGGGCATGACGCTTAGCCTGGCGGGTGTCCAAGCAAAGCCTGGTGGGCAACCCAAAGCGCTGGGGGACACCCTGAACATGTTTGATCCTAAAGTAATGGCATAAAATGACCAGAGCTGCACTAAAATATATTTTCTATATTTTGATATAGTTTTCAATAATTATTGATATTCATCAATATGGCTTTTTCTTTATCGATGGACTTTTTTCTTATATCGCCCAGCCCTAAGAGAGAGTGCAGAACTGATTCATGTTGGTTTCTGGATGGATTACCAGTCGCACTGACTGAGTTTCATGTGCTGAACGTCACCGGACGTGTGCTCATGCGAGACCTTCAGATGATTTGACGTAACACGTTTAAATAAATACTCCTTAAAACAATGTGAACTCTCACACTGTGAACTGGGGTTGAGGATCATTTGAATCAGAACAATTTGGTTCTGATTCCAATTCCTTGTTTCGATTCCAGTTCCTATTGATTCTAGATTCTGATTCTTTTAAGAGGCAGGATCCAAAAACATCACATGTTTTAAATGAGCCAGCTAACCATAGGTCTTACTTGTTGAAATAGTTAGAATTTTAACTCTATGAACAGTAACATCACCGTAATTCAGACAAAAACAGATTTTTACTTTTTCAAGAAAGAAAAAAAAAGTTTCTGAGCCAATATTTTTCACTGCGGGATGCAAAGTTTGCATCACTCATGGAGTAAAGGTTCGGCAGAAGCATTTGCTTACACCCAGCGCAGTGTGAAGAAAGGGGCGTGATGCAACTCAGGGTCTCTGCAGGTTGCTAAGTAGGAGCAACAGGTGATCGGCTGGTATGATCAGCTCTGAAAGGTGTTGATCAGAATTTTCAGATCACATTTTTCTACGGAAATTGGCCGATTTGGATCGCTGGCTGAAGTCACACTTTAGAACGCCTTCGCAGTCCGCACATTTGCCAATGATTGCTCAGTGATGCAACACTTCTGGTGGATTCTTCTTCCAGTCGGCCAACGGAATCAAAACTAGCAATCCCAATTGAGCGATTTTGGGAAAAACTGACAATTAGTCCCGGTTCCAGCCGATGCTTGATGCCCGACCCTACTGTGTCATTAGTAATTAAACAAAAGCTGGGGAAAACAATACAGCACGGGTTTTACTTTGAAATATTGTGGATGCACTTCACAGAAACACATCATACTTTCTGTCTGGTTTATGTAATTTTTTTAATTTCATGAAAATCTGGATGCAGCGTTTGCCAAAAAAAACAAAAATTACTCCACAAGGAAACATTCCGGGGTTCCGGATCCACATGATATCGCACCCGGTGACGATGCTCTAAATGGACTAAATGTTTTTTGTCTTTGCCGAAGCTATACGGAGTCCTGACTTCATCTGTTCCTTACTCAAAGCAAATTAGGTATAATAAACTTCATATAAATAGGCTGAAATAAAAGTGAAAATGCTGCTTTGTTATTATGACAACGAAGCATGCTTTTAGCAGCAGGCCTTACAAGGAAACAGAATGATTTCTGTTTGTTAAAGTGTGTCTGATGAGACAAAACAATTATAAAATCTTCACCATGTGGTTAGTAATGATGCTGACTTATAGAACTCCTTCTCCACAGAGATGTGGGTAAACTGTTGCTGCACTATTTTAAACTTTACTTCTCTATTCAGTTTTGTGACTGACTAATAAAAGTGCTGGCTGCTTTTCTCGTTTTGCACTGACTGTGACCTCTGTTGTTGCAGAACATCAGAGCTCGAACTCTGCAAGGAATCGGCCTCGGTTTGTCCTTTGGGAAACTTCCTGGTTCCCTCTGTAATAAATACATGCTGGTAGATGGAGACAAAGTTGTGTTTGGCTCTTACAGGTACGTGTGTGTGTGTGTGTGTGTGTGTGTGTGTGTGTGTGTGTGTGTGTGTGTGTGTGTGTGTGTGTGTGTGTGTGTGTGTGTTTAGAAGTGCTTTACAAATCCAATTCAATTGGGACAATATGAAAATAATTAGAAAATGAAATAGACCTTATTACATCTACATCCACAAACAAGTGGATCTTTTTTTCCCTGTCATCATTTTAATTTTTAAGTTACTTCCAGTCTCTGTTTTGCTACATTTTTCTTAAATAATTCAGGACAAGGATTTTAATGATCTATTAATTAATTTATTTATTTATTTATTATATCTATTACATATTTTTAAAGGAACTGTATCATGCTATTTTAAACCTTTTGGAGAATAGGCACATATATGATTCAAATGTTATTTTTGGTGCTTTGGAGATATAATTTGTCCCGTAAACAGAGAAAAAGACCAAAACCACACCAGATGTAAATGTCGGTGTTTACAGTCCAGGGAAGGAGGGATCTGGATTAAAACTACCTGAATGGGGAAGAGCGATGATGAGACTAGCATGCCCCATCCAGGCGTTTGCAGTAACTTAGCAGGCCAGCCGAGGATTGCCGGCTGACACAGGAAAATGCATATATGACGCCAAAACCTGCTTTGGGGAGTTTTCTGTGCGGAAATAAGATAACGTTGCAAAAGTTCTAAAAGTACATTTGCATGATGACCTTTTATTGTAGCCTCTTCTCATGAAGTCATCTTGTTGTAACCTGTTCCAAGTAATGAACCTTTTTATTAATATTTTATCCAAAGTTTATTATGAAGCGTGCACTACATTGTTCTTTATTTTACAGTTAAAGGAAACAAATGTCTTAGAGTATGACATCGGTGGTATGCTCGAACAAAAGAACCAGAGTCAGCAGTTAAGATCTCCACTCTACTATGTACACTAAGGTCAAATCATGTAAGAAGTGAGGTCTGTGACTTTTCTGATTCACAGCAACCTGACTTTTAAAATAAGATCTTCACTAGCCCTGGAGACGAGAGTGGTCATCCTTAAATCAGAACATGGATGGTCCAATCCTCCACATATCAATGTGTCTTGTCCATAAAATAAATGTTTTCCACTATTGTTTCTGACATTACATTTTAAGTGTGATGGCCAAAGTTGTAGTGACCTTTTTAATCTTCTCTTTGTTCCAGTTTCACCTGGTCCACAGCTCGGATGGACAGAAACATGATCACTGTGACCACCGGACAGGTGGTTGACTTCTATGACAGAGACTTCCGTGAGCTTTATGCCATCTCTGAGAAACTTGACCTCTACAGGGAGTTTCACCTCAGCTCACCCACCACTAACTCCACAGCCACACTGCGTTCTAAAGCGGCGCCAAAGCGCCCCCCGTTACCAGCCACCACGTCCCGTTTCCAGGTCAGCTTAGGAGATTCACGGAATCCTGAAATCCAGGTGCCTGCACACAAATTCTACAATCCCAAATACGAGCTGGCGTTTGGAAACGTTCCACGTCCTACAGGATCTCTGCATGAGCTCGGAGCTAAGCAGGATACAATTCTGGCTGAGGTTTCTAAAGAGGGCAACAATGGGAGGCCACGAGTGGCCAGCAGCGAGAAGATGGACTGGATGAGTCCACTTCCCTCAGAAGCTCCAAGTGAAATCTTCAAAAGACACAATGGGACGGCGCCAAAGAAAAAGAGTCTGGAGAGTCATTTTCCATGGAAGAAAAAATCGTCTGCAGGGAAATCCTCCTGGTCACATTCTAGTAAAAGCAAATCACAAACTAGTTCTCCCACAGAAACTCATCCTGCAGAAGAGACTGAGGATGCAACCAAAGGGAGTAAAAAATCATCTAAAGTGGATAAAAGAACCAAGTCTCAAACTGCCAACTCTGCACACGAACACCAGAGTAAGTCCACACAATACAAAGCTTTCGATGTCTGATCCAGAACAATCTGTTTCTGAATCTAAGTTTAGGAATCATCTGTTTGTTCTTCACAGGTGAGAGTCCGCAGCGGGACAAAAAACGAGGATGTAACGTGTCCTGAGCCCGGCCTGTTTCTTTACTACAGCATGCAGTTGGACATTATTAAAACGGAACATCAAACTACCACGATACATCCATGAATGAACACCCTTCCAGGTTATGGTAAACTTGTGCAGTGTTAATGTAAAAGGAAAGGATGGTGAAATGCAATATTTGTGACATTTTATTTCCTTTGAATCTTGTTGGAGCTTCAGATTCGTTCTCAAGGAACTCTGATTTATGTAGAGTTGACTTTATAAAGTGGATCAGAGATGAGCTGTTTCTGTAAAACACCCATTTATGAGTGATTTGGTGAAATTAGTGATCGAGCTGAACCTACTTTCATAGCACTGGCTGGATCACCATGGCGACGCCTAGCGTGCGAAACACATTTTCATCTAGCTCAGCAGAAGACAGTGTTCAGTTTTTAATGGGTTTTTCTTTTAAATGACCTGTTTACTGATGTTTTCGTAAAACTAACTGTATTTGCTGTGTTTGTTCAGGAGTTCTTGGGACGATGCAAACATTTAGTTTTGTTTCATTTTGTTTAGCAGTTAAGTGCTGAGTTTGTAAATGGAGCACAAATCCAGAATTGTAAAAGTAAACCATTAAACAAGGGAGCTTTCATTGCAGGTCCATAAATGATTGTGGTGATTAAAACATTACTTCCAGTTGTTCTGCAATAAAAATCTACCGTTTTTACAAAGTGGATTATTTCAGTCCATAATATATTTTACAGCAAAACACCAAGTTATTTTATTTTTAATATTGGAATTCAATTGAATTTCAGATCTTGGTGAACACTTAAAATTATGCAAAAATATTTATAGGAACTCAGATATTTAGTTAATGTTTATTTTCACATGCAGGCTGCAGGAGGCAGCACTCGCTTGGCTAATGATGAATCTGGTGCCTTTGTAAAATCCTTAGACCTTTTTTTTTTGCTGCATCTATGTGCCATCTTTTAGATGTGACTTTTTTTTTAATTTAAGTCGGCATCAGTTCTATACAGAGCCCAACGGGTGTCAGGCCAGGCCATTATTTTTAAATAAGAATCCATTTCCTCAGTTTAGTAAACGCTGCACTGCACATGGATTTGTAATCGGTTGCCTGCCGAGGACAAATGTTGCCCTCTTGTGGCAATTTTGTGAATATTACACAAAGCATTTGAAATTCACATTTGATTTTTTCTGAAATTTAGTTTCAATGTTTTACTTAGGAAAACTATCTTGAAGTTTAGGTTTAAACAAGTAAAGATTGATTTTCAAAAGATAATTCTGGTGCATTAGTGCTTCCTCGTGAATGAAAAAGTTAAAAAAAAATTCATATAAGCCCCTAAATCACCTTTATTTGCCCAAATAATGAATTACTATCCAAGTCTTAATCTATACTGAGAAAATACCAAATGTTTAGTTTTCAGGTCTGATTTATGGCCTGAGATCTCTGTTCAGTTTTGTCTGCAGAAACCTTATCCTCGATGTGTTGGGAGTTTTCAAGATGGTCCTTTACTTTTTCAACACTTTGTGGGAATATAAATACCTTCAAATTAAAACTGAGAGTCTGCAGTTCTAAAACATCATGTTTGTTTCATTTCAAATCATTGTGGCAGTGTATAGAGCCAAAAATGTAAGAGGTGTGTCAATGTCCCAATATTTATGGACCTGACTGCTGAATGCTGTGATTGGCAAGACACTAAAGTGATCAGACCAATGACGGATCTGCTGAGGCTACAATAGGGTATGGCTAGACCGACCTGCAGAGCAAAATCTTTTGCTATGCTAGGTTTAGATTTCAAGACTACTAATGTAATAGATTCAGTCAACAAAACAGTTGGGAGCCGAAACTAACAAGTTTACCACTGTGGTCTAAACAGTGTACTCCACAAGTTGACCACCACTTGTCTCTAAGCATTTGCTAACAGTAGATGTGAGAGGGGAAGCACAGCTGTGATGGGAACTAAGCTGAAAGAGGGTGGGGGAGAGTTGTGAAATACTGAAACAGGAAGCCAGAACTGCAGTAGGAAGAGGCGTTCACGCAGTCATTTAATTTTACTGAAAGGCTGCAGGCCTAAGAAGGTGCCATTTCCTGTAATACTTGCACATAAATGTTTTGTCTCACAGCACTGCACATATTGGTCCAGATAAAATTGAGATAATTTAAGGGAGAATATAGGATTATTGAGAAGGAATGTTTTTTTTTCAAGGCTCAAGGCTTTTTTGTGGTTGATTGCTACAGAGCCATAACTGACATATAGTGCACTGTGTCTGACGTCAAAGCTTTATTAATACATCTAAAACCCTGTCCGTCTTACAGGTTGTTCAAGTTCTGCATCGAAAGATCAGAGAGCACTAGAAGCTTGCTTAAAAATCTAAATTGTATGAATATTTTAAAAAAATACTTTTCTGAATAGAAAACCAAAACACACCTTTGCACTTGAACACTGATTTAAAATGACATGTTATTTGTAACTATCTGCACTGAATTAAATATTCAGTAGATACTGAAATGCCGTTATAAAATCTAAGTATTATTTTTTTTAATGAATTTCAGTTTGCAAATGATCTCAGAAGTTTTTTGTAAGCGTTACTTGAAAAAATTGCTTTTGATGGTCCTACACCAAACCACCAATTTACCCAAGAAGCACAAAAGATGTAAATAAACATCAGGAAGCTTAATGTGGTCACGAGAGCATTCAGCTGAAAACACAGGTGTCAGTGTGCTTCACTCCAGTATGAACACAGTTGTAGCGTCCAGCAATGGTCAGTTTAGGTACAGCCTGACCGTTCACCATCTATTCAACATCTGGTCAGAAAGGAGACACAACATTGCATGTGTTCCCTTTAAATGAGCCTTCACACCAGCTGGGATTCAGACTCTGCAAATCTGAAAGATAAACAATAACTTTCTTCCCAAGGTCCCATCTGTCTGCCTCCAGAAGAAGAACTCTGGCTCGAATTAATTGCTAAATTCAAGAATGATTATAAACTACTTCTATGACTTATAATCTAGCTAATCATTAAATAAACATTTGTTTATTACTACTTATAATAATTATGGTATAATGAAATGCTTCATTAATCTGCACACTGAATGGATCTATATTATGTGTCTAATAAAATCTGCAATGTGTTCACCATGTTTTGACTACAAGGTTCCACACCTGCATCCACACATAACAAGAACAGCTAAGTTAAAACCCGACACATGATATTAACCCAGTCAAAACATCCTGTATCAAAAAAGGCGAGTTTCTGAGATTCTTGGTAAAAGATCTCCAAACTTGTCAGCCTCTGATTGGATGTCCAAATCATAACATCAAATCCTTAAAACTGAATTGCTTTGAGTGATTTAGCAGTTCTAGAGAAAGCTTTAGACCGGCCATCTTTAGCCATATCTCTTTAGCCATCAAAGATTTTGATGTCGTCAAAACCTTTTTGCACCTACAAAGCTGAGACAGCAAACAGTTCCTGCAGAACAAAGCTGATATTGTTCAACTCCTTAAGAGTTTTTCCTGAGACGCAAGCCGATTCCAACCTGTGCTGCCTGGTGACAACTCGAGCCTGGAAAAGTCGGAGCTTGCAGTCAGTCTACTGGACCTGGGTGCCCCGAGGTCATCCGACCTCTCTGACCTCCGTATCTGTGACGAGGGTCATCAAAGGGTGAGGTAGAACACAGAGTCATTGCGTCTGAATGTGCTTCTGATGATAACAACTTCATAGTTTAACGCAGACCAAATTCTTTTACATCCAGAAAACAGCTTATTTTGATAAGGACGCTCTGACTGATATAGCATCCACACATAGGTTCCAGACATTACCTCCATCCATTCACAGTAAATAATAGTTAACCAATTTGTCGTGTTTTAAATTGTTTGTAAAATAAATTCTTACTTTTATAAACTTGACTCTTTCTTGAAGTAACACGAGGTGTGGTTGATCACTGAAAAAGCAAAGAACCTAGATCTTATGAATTAAATCCTAGAATCTTCTGATTAATTACAAGAAAGACCTCGCAGCTTAATATTTTATATTTATATAGAATATTACATCTTCGTGGTCATAACAGATACAATCATCAATCTTCCTCGGCTACACAGTTAACTTAAATATTTGTTGTCACATTAACAAGAAACATCAGTTTTAACATTGTGACAAATGACACACAACACAAATGATTTATAAGGTATACAGCTTGTTACATAAACATGTGTCTGAAACTTATTGCACTATTGGAGATTTGGAAAATCACAGAATTTTTTTAATGATACATTATTTACCACTATAAAGTAAACACAGAGACCAAAGTACTTTCAAACTTTAGCACATGTGTATTCCAGAATTATTGTACACATAAAGACATTTTCTTTATTACAATTCTTTCTTTTGGTATATCCCTAAAGGCCTACATCAGAATAAGGAATGCTCTTCTTTTGTAGGACATTTATATAAATTATATTACACACGTAGATATTATAGCGGTGTTGAAAATAACACGAGTGTTGTGTTTTTCAAAGATTTCTCATTTTTGAATTCCCAAAGCTTGGGGTGTTTTTTTTTTCACCTCTTGAGGGTTTCCTGTTCATAAACTCCAAACTTTAATGTTGTGTTACCTGAGGATCTTTGTTTGGGGTTAGGGTTAGGGCTAGGGTTGGGTTGGGTTGGGTTGGGCATTGTGACCCAAGTACATTCATCCCAACTCTGTTTCTGGCTGGTTAGAAAAAGTTCCTCCTGGAGGATGATTAGGAACCATGCGTTATCGATGCTTTATTATTCAAAGACTAAATTGTGAGGGAGCCTTTTCCTTTGGCTGAGAAGCCCCCTCACTGAGTTAAGTTTTACTGTTGACATGACATCAGATGGGTGGATGCACTCGTCTTGTCTTTTATTAACTACTTATTTTGATGCACCAAACACCAAACCAAAGGAAATGAGAGAAAAAGACTGTCCCCCACTTCAACCCCTTGATCTTCTGCAGAATGTTGGTCTGTCCTTTGTGGTTTTTCCTGGCAAGAACCGGCTTCTTTGCTGCCCTTTTTGGAAGCAAATGATCTCATTTAATAATCTCTTCCGGCTATGTGATGTTGCAATCAACTGCAGTCTATCAGCTCACTCTTTGTAACAGTCTGAAGTAATGTACAAATGCCATCATAGACACAGATTCAACAAACTTCATGAAAAGTATTATTATTTGCGTCATTTCCTAAACTTTTACCTCTTAATTTTATCCACAAGCAAAAGAGGTGATTTCAAATGAACTCTTTTTAAAAATCTATTTTACACAATAAAGGAAAAAACAGAGTCAATGCTCAGCCATTCTAATAAAATGTTGTTAACTGAATTTTCAATGCCCCCAAATCTTTTGCCAAAGTTTGAAGTAGCATTAGACATCATCTGTGTCTTTGTCACACTACCCGTGAGTCATTTCAGAATCATTTCTCAGTACTGACACATTTTTTTCTCAGTCCATAAAAAGAGAAGTTACTGGTGTCAGTGCACTTATCCTGTTTGTGAGGTGTTTTCAGACTTAAAGCAGAATCACACTGTGCTACAGTAATAAAGACATCCGTGGGAGCAGCATACCAGCTGCAGCTCAATCCTGAGGGGTTTGGTTTATCACCTTCTTCTTCCGAACTGAGACCAAGTCATAGAATGGATCCTTAGTGATACTCGCTCTGTTTGAGGAAAGGATGAATGTCAATAAACATGTTTCGTAGATAGAATAGAGAATAAAATAGAATAGACTTTATTAATCCCACTTGAAGAAAAATAATAAGACTACAGACAAACACATACAAGCAGTAAGCTATTATTCTAACCTTGATGAATAAGACACTAATTTATTTTCTCAGTTAGTTGAAATCACCTAGGGAGGTGGAGTACATGCTTCTCAACACAAATGTGCACACGTTAATCATGCTTACACACACACTCACACTCCATCCATCCATCCATCCATCCATCCATTCATTCTCTTTCGCTTATCCGGAGTCGGGTTGCGGGGGCAACAGCCTAAGTCGAGAGGCCCAGCCTTCTCTCTCCCCTGCCAATTGGGCTAGCTCTTCCGGGGGAACCCCAAGGCGTTCCCTGGAAAGGCGAGAGACATAGTTCCTCCAATTTGTCCTGGGTCTCCCTTTGGGTCTCCTCCCAGTTGGATGTGCCTGGAAAATCTCACCAGGGAGACGACCAGGAGGCATCCTAATCAGATGCTTGAGCCGCCTCAACTGGCTCCTCTCAATGTGGAAGAGAAGTGGATCTTCCCCCGAGCCCCTCTCAGATGGCCGGGCTTCTCACCCTATCTCTAAGAGAGAGCCAAGACACCCTTCGGAGAAAACTAATTTTGGCCGCTTGTTTCTGCAACCTCGTTCTTTCAGTCACTTGCCAAAGCTCGTGATCGTAGGTGAGGGTCAACACATTCTCACACCCGAAGCGTCGAAAACTGACGATGAGTTACCAAGCGTTTGTTTCCAATGCGTTGGAAGCCCCAACACCCCCTTAAACTTCTTAAAGCTGTTGCGCACAACGCCCCTCTCAAACATGGTTAATGGGAAGTTTAGGATGAGGAACAGGGTTAAGGATTGGAAGGGGTGAGGGGAAGGTTTAATAGCAAGAGGTTAGAGGTTAAATGTCAGTGAAATGTGCGCTGTACCATGGGCGTCGGAAACCAACACTCTGGCACAATTTAAAGTTGGAGTCCCAATGCATCAGAAACAAATGCTTGGCCACCGCTTGGTCGACACTTCGGCTGTGATAATGTGTTGTGAGGGTTGGAACGTAGATCGACCGGTAAATCGAGAGTTTTGCCTTCTGGCTAAGCTCTCTTTTCACCATGACAGACCGGTACAATGCCCACATCGCTGCAGACACAGCACCAATCTGCCTATTTATCTCGCACTCCAGCTTTCTCTCACTTGTGGACAAAACCCCAAGATACTTAAACTTCTCCACTTGGGACAGGACCTCATCTCTCATCTGGAGAAGGCATCCTACCCTTTTCTGACTTAAGACCAGAGTCTCGGATTTAGAGGAGCAGATTCTCATCCCAGCCGCTTCACACTTGGCTGCGAATTGCTCCAGCGGAAGCCGGAGATCACGTTCTGGTGAAGCCAACAGGACCACATCATCTGCAAAAAGCAGAGACCCGATTCTCAGGCCACCAAAATGGATCTCCTCAACACCTTGGCTACACATACAAATCTTGTCCATAAAAGAATAGTTGACAAAGTGCAGCCTTGGTGGAGTCCAATGCTCACTGGGAAAAACCCGACTTACTGCCGGCAATGCAGACCAAATTGCAGACTCTGACAGCGGTCATACAGGGACCTAACAGCCCGTATCAGAAGGCCTAGTACCCCATACTCCCAGAGGGGCGCGGTCAAACACCTTCTCCAAATCCACAAAACACACGTAGATTGGTTAGGCAAACTCCCACGCACCCTCCAATACCCCCCCCCCCCCCCCCCCAATGCTGTTTTCACACTGAAAGCATCACAGGTGTAAAACGGCAGCAGAACGGTTTACTGGCGATCTTTAAACAGTCTTTCACACCGGCAGAGTCTCTGCAGCAGAACAGCTTCCTTGCTGTGCTCTTTGCTGGATTTATTAGATTACACGATCCCTCGAGACCTCAGGTCACGGTTTGTTTATGCTATCCGCCATTAGCCCAAAAAGAAGAAAATTACATTTGACATTGTTGTTTGATGTCATAGATGATATTGCTCTTCTCCACTGCCAGGAATAAAGCCATGCAAAAAAAAAAAAAAAAAAAAAAAAACCACAGCTGTGCTTCTGGAACAATGCTGTGAGTAAATAAGCCATTGGGTCACATGTAAGCTTCATATATATGAAATTGCATCGCTGTAGTACGTTTATTTTGAAATTTACCAGTGATTTTACATTGAAATCATGTGTGATTTCCTGTCTAGCCCTATGTTAACTACGGAAATTGGCGCATCCCAGAAGCAGCAAGTGGCAAAATTAGAACCTGATCCTAACTTTAGTGGTGCAGCGTGCCGCTTCTGGGATGCACCTGGAAATTGCTGCATCGCTGCTGGTTTGAGTCTTGAGTCCAGATAGAAACGACATTGACACTCTAAAATAATTTTTTTCTAAAACTGGTTCTTTAGGGGAACACACTTGTAATGCCACATTTGCATTTTCTTGTGTTGACAGCCAAAACAACCTTCTGAAACTCATGATGTGGTAGCACAATCTCTAAGCTAAATCACTAACCATCTTCTACTTCTTCCTGCTTTCACATTGGGAATGCGTTATTATGCTTATGCTACACACCTAGTTGCTACTGTTTGGCTGTATTTATGATACAGGTGTGGTGTAGTTACTACAGCATTGAATGTGATTTGAGGATTTTTAGCCTTATTGCATTTCTAGAAACAATCCTGTGTTTCTATGGATGTTTTTGAAAGAGAAAATGAAAATAAGGTTTCTTTGTGGGCATGGCAACATGTATTAAACCTTAAACAGGTGTAAATAAACACAAGCTATTTACTGATCTGTGTGTGGGAAAAGAACCAAAAAACAATGTAAACCGGTCTTTTTTATCATTGTGATGTATCTAATTTAGTCGTCGTCGTTGTCTTCCTCCGCTTGTCCGGGTCGCGGGGGCAGCATCCCAACTAGGGAGCTCCAGACCGTCCTCTCCCCAGCCACCTCCACCAGCTCCTCCGGCAGGACCCCAAGGCGTTCCCGGACCAGATTGGAGATGTAACCTCTCCAACGTGTCCTGGGTCGACCCGGGGGCCTCCTGCCAGCAGGACATGCCAAAACACCTCCCCAGGGAGGCGTCCAGAAGGCATCCTGACCAGATGCCCAAACCACCTCAACTGACTCCTTTCAATCCGGAGGAGCAGCGGTTCTACTTCGAGTCCCTCCCGAATGTCCGAGCTCCTCACCCTATCTCTAAGGCTGAGCCCGGCCACCCTACGGAGGAAACTCATTTTGGCTGCTTGAATCCGTGATCTCGTTCTTTAGGTCATTACCCAAAGCTCATGACCATAGGTGAGGATTGGGACGTAGATCGACCGGTAAATCGAGAGCCTGGCTTTCTGGCTCAGCTCCCTCTTCACCTAATTTAGTGTTGCACATAATTTTTTATGTTTATTTGCCCCTCTGATTTGTTTGTTTATATTTGTGTAATTAAGTGTTAGATTTCTGACCTGATGGCTTCAATCCAGGAATCTCTTTCTTCAGCACTGGAGGCACAAATGGTGTAGGACTGGTGCTTCCCCTCCACCACCCTGCCATCTGTCTCTGTTTTACACGCTTTGATCTTCTGACCTCTACTGTTTGGGTTGTACAGCTCCAGACAGTACTAAACGACACCAGACAGCTAACATCAGAGTCATTCTGAAGCATCCCTTGAATGTTCAGTTTAACTGGGTTAGATCACAGACGTACTTGTTTTCGAGTGGATGCCACTTCTCTCACACAGAGATTTTCTAGAGGGATGATACCTCTGGGCTCTTTATCCTGAAAATAGTTTGGAAAACAAATGGTCCTCATTAAAATATAACGAGCCCTAATAAGCAACACTTAAAGAGCCTGTTATAAATTATAAAATTTTCCTACAAATATATATTTATGAATTTTCTTCTGATATGTAAACCTTACAGTGGTAAATTCAAAATAATAAAGGCAGCTGTCAGTCAGGATGAACCATCGTCTCTTCCACGTCTTAACGCGGCCTCCTGATATACAAACACATCAAAAACATGTTTCTTGTTACTGGAGGATTACAAATCTTCAAAATTCCCCATCAACAAAAATACAACAGAAACTTCTAGAAGGTATCTGAGTACGTCGAAAACTTGCGAAACCAAACCACTACGGATGTTTTGGTCACATGTAAACTCAAAAAAGTCCACTCTCGTGCAGAGTTATGCTCTTAGCACTTCCTCTCTTGTTTTTTTATGGGTCAGTTTTAATATGATACACAAATAAAAGAATCTTGTGTTAATAAAGTGATTAAACAAATGAATAAATTACCAAGTTTGAGCAGCCAGCCTTCTCTCTCGGGGTTGAAAAACGTGTGAGTTAGATCATTTCCGTCATCCTCGGGTATTTTGAAAGGCTCGTTGCGTATGCTCTCGTAGAGTTTCTGAAAGTAAAGGAGTTTTTCAGACTTAGTAAGAAGTTATAAAATAAAAGTTGGGAATATCAAGGATTATGTGATTTGCTGCTTCTCCGGCTTGGACAGATTAGACGGGGGTTCTATTTCTGACATCACAAAAGGGAACATTTTCAAATGGGTTGTTTTAGGCATGTATTTCCTACAACAAGCAGACAGGAAATGGCTGGGTGGGTTTTTGTTTTCTCCTTTGGGTGTTTATAGAGTCAGCAAAGGCCCACACGATAGCACGCAAGGTGGTTTTGGCATAGTGTGTCCCCTTTAAATAACCTCTTTTTCTTTTCTGTGCCCAGCAGGATGTTCTCACCGAGAGCAGATCGTTAGGCAGGTCTTCTCCATTGTTAATGCCTCTGTTCATGGAAATAAAGCGATCCAGATTGGTTTTGTCCTTCACGTTGGGGTTGTGAAGGCTGGTGTTCAGCATGATGATGGCAAACGACAGGATGTAGCATGTGTCTGAGAAAGAGGCAACAAAG
Source organism: Nothobranchius furzeri (assembly GCF_043380555.1). Lineage (NCBI taxonomy): Eukaryota > Metazoa > Chordata > Actinopteri > Cyprinodontiformes > Nothobranchiidae > Nothobranchius > Nothobranchius furzeri. The sequence continues at coordinate 157,506 of NC_091744.1, read as the reverse complement.
TAGTAAAATGTCAATCAGTCTCTGAAAATACAACAAATACCAGATAATGTTATGCCCAGAAAGTCTTCAGGCAAAGAAGTGAGGCCACACAATCAATTGGACCAACCTGCAGACTGGAAGACGTGAGTGTTGCATTCACAGTAGCGTGTGGCGAAGGCCTCCATCATTCGGTCAATTTTCTGAGCTTCACCAGGCAGACGGAAACTCCACAGGAACTGTCTGTCACGCAAACAACCACAGTGGATAAACGTGACACATGTTGACCACAAAACCTACATAAACATGTAAGTTTGTGGTCAAACGTGTAAGCACCTGTTACAACACACCTACAACTGAAACTTGACCTTTAGGTCCCACTTTCTTTCCAGACTAGTTTGGATAAAATGGTTATAGAGCATGTTTTCCCATTGTGCATGTCAGATAGTCAAATGCTGTTTTGCAAACATTACTTTACAGAATTTGAACAGCATAATTGTAAAACATGAAGAAAATATTGTGTAAGAATGATAATACTGCTCATTTTGGAAAACATGGTCAAATGTTACAAAATGTTTCAGTTGTTCAGTGGTGAGGTGAGGATTGGGACGTAGATCGACCGGTAAATTGAGAGCCTGGCTTTCTGGCTCAGCTCCCTCTTCACCACGACAGATCGGCTCAGCGTCCGCATCACTGCAGACGCCGAACTAATCCGCCTGTCAATCTCCCGATCCCTCCTGCCCTCACTTGTGAACAAGACCCCAAGATACTTAAACTCCTCCACTTGAGGTAGGACCTCTCTCCCGACCTGGAGTTGGCAAGCCACCCTTTTCCGGTCGAGAACCATGGTCTCAGATTTGGAGGTGCTGATCCTCATCCCAGCCACTTCACACTCGGCCGCGAACTTACCCAGCAAGAGCTGAAGGTCAGAGCTGGAGGAAGTTAGAAGGACCACATCATCCGCAAAAAGCAGAGACGAGATTCTCCTGCCACCAAACTCGACACACTCCACACCACGGCTGCGTCTAGAAATTCTGTCCATAAAAGTAATGAACAGAACTGGTGACAAAGGGCAGCCCTGGCGGAGTCCAACCCTCACTGGGAACAGGTCCGACTTACTACCGGCTATGCGGACCAAACTCGCGCTCCTCTGGTAAAGGGACTGAATGGCCCTTAACAGAAAGCCACCCACCCCATACTCCTGGAGCGTCCCCCACAGGGTGCCCCTGGGGACATGGTCATAAGCCTTCTCCAAATCCACAAAACACATGTGGATTTGTTGGGCAAACTCCCATGCCCCCTCCATCACCCTTGCAAGGGTATAGAGCTGGTCCACAGTTTCATGGCCCGGACGAAAACCATATTGCTCCTCCTCAATCTGAGATTCAACTATCGATCGGACCCTCCTCTCCAGTACCTTGGAGTAGACCTTTCCAGGGAGGCTGAGGAGTGTGATCCCCCTATAGTTGGAACACACCCTCAGGTCACCATTCTTAAAGATGGGGACCACCACCCTGGTCTGCCACTCCACAGGAACTTCTCCTGATGACCACGCAATGTTGCAGAGACGTGTCAACCATGACAACCCTACAACTTCCATAGCCTTGAGATACCCAGGACGAATCTCATCCGCCCCCGGTGCTTCGCCGCTGTGTAGTTGTTAGACTACCTCAGCAACTTCTGCCCCCGAGATTGGACAGTCCATTCCCAGGTCTCCCGGCACTGGTTCCTCCTCTGTGTTGAGGGTCTGACCTCATGAGGAAATTACTATGCAGTGATTTTCTCCAAAATGACTGTGCTTAAATTGCTCTGAAAAGCAAATAATCACATCAGCGCCAAGAAACTTCATTTCCCATGATGCTTTGCACACGGAAGCATTGTGATGATGTCACCGCCTAATACCAGAAACACGTTCTGCGCATGTGCAGGAGGCGGGAGCTCATGGACGCTTTCCCGCGACTTCAAAGACTATAAATCATTAACGGAACAAAGAAAACTCCGTTCTTTTGCCCAGGATACCTGGCGGTAAGGACACGCTTGTCGAACGCTCCGACTCCCTTGAGCACGCGGAAGCTCTAAGTGCCCAAGTTGAGCCACGGAACCGCTGGAAAGCCACTCCAACTCCATCAGGACCTGGCTGGGAACGAGCGGAGCTCCATCCAGCTCTCAGAGACGCTGTAAGTTGTCAAACTCAGCACAAAAGAAACTTCGTTCTCTTTGTGTCCAGCCCGTGGAGAAACACTCACGGAGAACGCCAAACAACGGAGAAAGCATCAAACCGACGGACAACGCCGAAAGCTGCGGAGAAACACGGAGAACTGTCAAATCAAAGAGGAAGGGACTTCTGGTGATCAGAAACTCATCTCTTTCTCTCTCTCCTTCTTCTATTTCCTCTATAGTCCAGAATAAGCAATAAAACCGCGCTATTGCTTAAAAAGTAGCTTCGTGTTTTCCTCTTTCGTCCCAAACACGTCCGTCGGATCATTTTGAAAGAATAAACTGCTTATTTATCATTGTTTGAATATCTTTAAATGTTTCCTACTATGGCCAAGTGGTGAAACTAAAAGATATTAACTTGTGATTAATCTTTTGTGTTGTTTCATGATCCTTTGAAATGTTTTGAGTGATTTAAGGTTAAGTTACTACTGATTCTAAGTGCTTTGGAAGTTAAAGTGCAAGTTGCCACCCCCACTTTAGCCAGACAAAGGGGTCAGTCATCTTGTATTCAAGACTCCATTTTGAATCCATACACACACACACATACACACACACACTCTACTCCTTTGTGAGAACAAAGGACCCCATTCATACATCCTCCATCACACGCAAACACATCCATCTTCAATCATATCACGTGGTTATTATTCATTTGTTCCATTGTTTATTCATTTAACAAATTGTTTAATTAAATGTTATAAAATTCAGATTTTTGTGTCCAGTAGCTTTGTTGTGTCCAAGAGAAGTCTCTGCTCCGAGGATTCTACGAACTTCAAGAAAGACTGATAAGAGTTTTGGATTCAATTTTTCCCCGGTAGAACGGGGTGGTGCCCCGGATGTCTAAGAATATCTTAATTAATTAATAAATCAGTAAATATTCTCATATTTACAGAATTTATTGAAGAATCCAAAAGTAAGTTGAAGCTTACTAATTGTTCGCTCCTAATAACCCCAACATCGGAATGCGTAGGTGGGATTGAGGAGCTCCTCAAAGTATTCCTTCCACCGTCCAACTATAGCCCCAGTTGACGTCAGCAGCTCCCCATCCCCACTGTACACAGTGCGAGCGAGTTGCTGCCTCCCTCTCCTGAGGCGCAGGACAGTTTGCCAGAACCTCTTTGGAGCAGATCGATAGTCTTTCTCCATGGCCTCACCAAACTCCTCCCACGGCCGAGATTTTGCCTCGGCAACTGCCACTGCTGCACCCCGCTTGGCTATCCGGTACCTGTCTGCTGCCTCCGGAGACCCAGAGACCAGCCACACCCTGTAGGCCTCCTTCTTCAGCATGACGGCTCCCTGAACCTCTGGTGTCCACCAGCGGGTACGGGGGTTGCCACAACGACTGGCACCGGCCACCTTGCAACCACAGCTAGCAACAGCCGCCTCAACAATCGCACAGTGGAACAAGGCCCACTCAGAGTCAATGTCCCCCACTGCTCTCAGGACGCGGTCAAAGGTCTGCCGGAGGTGGGAGTTGAAGACCGTCTTGACAGGTTCTTCTGCCAGGCGTTCCCAGCAGACCCTCACTATGCATTTGGGTCTGTCAGGTCTACGCGGCATCTTCCCCTGCCATCTGATCCAACTCACCGCCAGGTGGTGATCAGTTGACAGCTCCGCTCCTCTCTTCACTCGGGTGTCCAAAACATACGGCCGCAGGTCAGTTGATACGACTACAAAGTCTATCATCGACCTGCGGCTGCCCTGGTACCAAGTGTACCGATTGTCATCCTTATGTTCGAACATGGTGTTCGTTATGGCCAAACTGTGGCTTTCACAGAAGTCCAATAACGAAACACCTCTCGAGTTCAGATCAGGCGGGCCATTCCTCCCAATCACACCCCTCCAGGTCAAGCTGTCATTGCCCACGTGAGCATTGAAGTCCCCCAGCAGGACAATGGAGTCCCCTGATGGAGCACTATCTAGCACTCGTCCCAGGGACTCCGAAAAGGGTGGGTACTCTGAACTGATATTTGGCCCATAAGCACAAACAACAGTCAGGACCCGTTGCCCGACCCGAAGGCACAGGGAAGCAGGGCCGGCTTTGTCGACAGGCGACACAGGCGGCCGCCTGGGGCGCCATCTGATGGATAGGGCGCAAAATAAAAAAAAATAAAAAAAGTTCATTAAATTCATGTTTGTAATATGAAATGCACTCTCTAAACACTCAAAATTCCCCTTTGACATGATATGAAATTAAAACATCAATATTTAAATTCTAACGATCTGGCTGCATTTCGAGCTCCCGCTTGAGCCACCGCTCCGATGCATTTGACTGTTAAGGTTGCCATACAGATTACGTGTGTGGGTGGCACTGTAGAAGGACTTCCTGTTGTCGCGTTTAAACGTTTGATATTTTACGAGGAAAAGAACGCCTAAGCCATCGGGATCAGCATTCCGAAAGCGAAGGAAGGAAGAAGAAAATAAACGGGCCCAAAGCAGAGGTATGTAGACTTTATAAGTTTGGCAAAGGAACTTTTTGCGTTAGCATTGTAGCTAACTGCCTCTCCTGCCACGCACGGTCCACGGACGGACCCTCGCTAGCTGTTTACACACACAATACAGTATCTGTAACTTTAACCAATTCATTTTACTTTTGAATCGTCGTGCCCAGATGCAGTGAGACAATGTTGAGTCTCACTGTGATGATGAAGAATGTAAGATTTTTTACTGGTTTTTGGAGCTTGATTGCAGCCTTTTATGAACGTTGTTTTGAATTTAATATTTGTATATCAGAAGAACGTTAGGTGTGGGTGTAGCAAATTTTCAACTTTGTCCGACACATCGGGCGGGCGGCACCGCCGCCGCCGTTGCGGTGACTCCCCCGCTGCCGCCGGGCCCGGCGGGGAGTGAGAACTGCCTAAACTCAGCATGACATCTTATTTCGTCTCTTTCTTGTTTACGCTGCAGCGTCTTCATCCAGGCATCACGCAGCACTGGGCTACAGTCTCAGCATCTAGAACCAGGTGAGTAAGTTACTTGTTAGGCTATTTGTAATCAGCAGTAGAAACGGGCTTTTTCACGTTAAACGGCTTATCACATATATCGATATGCAAAATTAATTCATTTAAATCCACACCAGACACGTGTTTTTGGCACAATCAGTGCAGCATTGATTTAGCATTGAGAATATTAAATAATCTCAACCTACACATCTGAAATCGTCTTCTTAAGATGTTATTGTCAGTTAGGCTGTAAATTTGTAAAAAAGGATGGACGTTAGTTTTTGTGACATAGTGAGTCATCTTCAAGGTAGAAAGGTTTATGCCCTGAAGAAGGTCGTACCGAAACGCGTCGGTGTTTCCTTGTTTAATAAATGAAATCCTCAGAGTGCCTCAGATCACCGGATCTTCTTCCTCATGTTCTACTATTTATTTGATGCTGAAGAGCACCTGAGAGTGAGACATACGTTTTTTCAAATATTCCCCATGGATGCACTCACTTCCACCTGTTTTTGATCATTTTATTCATGTTTTCATAGAACAGATTTAAAAAGATCAATAAAATAAAAAGTCCAGTAATATTAAAAATAATGAAAAGCATCAATGCACATGACTGAGGAATACTGAACGTGAAAGTGGCGCTGTTCTTAATTCATGCATCAGAGGGTTAAGTGTGTGTGTGTGTGTGTGTGTGTGTGTGTGTGTGTGTGTGTGTGTGTGTGTGTGTGTGTGTGTTTTTTCACAGAAGAAGAACCCAACACCAGCAGACTCAGTGCTCCAAGCCAACAGCCTGAAGAGACGCCATCATCAGCTTCAACAGATGTGTGTGAACATGTAGGAGCTGCTGGCCCCGTGGATCCTGCTGACTGGCCACAGCAGTAGAACAAAATGGAAAGTAGAACTTTCTTTATGATGACACTTTGATGTTTGAGTTTTGCTTTTGATTGCACAGTTGTTGATTTTGCATTCCCCCCCCCCCCCCCCCCCCCAATGACATTTGCACAACATTTTGAGTTGTTGGTTATTGTAATATTCTCAGGTTACTCATCTTTCTAGCTTACATTTATTCTTCAGGCTGTTGACTTTAAAGAGTTGCTGTGTGAACATTTAAAATAAAAAATTAGTAACTAAGGAATAACTGTGGAGTTGCGTTTTCCAATGTGTGGACTTGGGTTTGGGTTAGAGGCGGGGGGCGGGGGGGGGGGGGGGGGGGGCGAATGGGCACTCTCGCCTTGGGCACCAAATTACCCAGAGCCGACCCTGCAGGGAAGCTACCCTCTCATCCCCCGGGGTAAACCCCAACACACAGCCAGAGAGTCTTGGGGCTAACAAAAAGCCAACCCCAGGCCTCCGCCTCTCACACGGAGCAACTCCAGCAAAGGAGAGAGTCCAACCCCTCTCAAGGACTTGGGTTCCAGAGACAATGCTATGTGTCGAGGTGAGTCCGACTATATCTAGCCGGTACCGCTCAACCTCTGCCACAAACTCCTGCTCCTTCCCGGCCAGCGAGGTGACGTTCCATGCCCCAAAAACCAGTTTCCTTGTCCGGGGATCGGACCGCCAAGGCTCCCACCTCGGTCTGCCACCTGATCCACACTGCACTGGACCCTTCATGTTCCTCCTGCGGGTGCTGGGTCCACAGCTGTGATTACATCACCATGGTAACTTTCAATTTAACTATTAGGAGAAATTTAGTTGGTCATTCTACTACAAGAAGCTACATTAATGGACTGATTTTTGTTTTGTTTTGTTTAACTAGGAACATTTATTTTCTGTAGTTATTCTTTTTTTGATATTTCCTTTAGATGAGTGGTTGACTAGGGCAGTGCTGAGGGGGGAGCGGCACACCAAAGACCACCGCCCCGAGCTCACCACTCAGAGACAAAACAGAAGCCAGGGACAACACACACACACACACACACACACACACACACACACACACACACACACACACACACACACACACACACACACACACACACACACACACACACACACACCCCTGCTCTTGGATGACAACATCATCACCACCACCCTCCTCTCCTGGTTAGAGATTCTCTGACGGAGAATTGTTTTAGATTGTCTGTTTTATGGAAAGAAAGTTTTTGAGCAAATAATTGAATTTACCCCAAGAAAAGTAACAGAATCTGGTCAAGCAGACATAATGAGACACAGCGGCACCACGCACCGAAATCCAGGGCAGACAATGGCTTGGGACCCCCGGTCCACAAGTGGCCCCGTAAGGGTCCACAAACTGAACTAACCCAGAACTGCAACAGTAGTGAGACAGTGCAAAGCTGTCATTGGACACCACTGGTGCCATCCCACAGTTGTTGGGGCCTTCCACCTCCCACCTGACTTCTTAAACAGAGACCAACCACACACTTCCTTGTCTGACACCCCAGTCTTGTCTATGTCATGCCGCCTCCTCCCTACTCGAACTGACTTGTCCGTGCAGCAGCAGCAGCCACCTATGCTCCCAACAGGTCTTCTTGCTTGGGGCCCCATGACAACATTGCAGAGCCACTGTTGAGACAGATGTGCGGGTAAAGGGGACTAACCTGAGAGCCTGGACCAGGTTTAAGTCAGCAAACTCATGCAGCTCCACAAAGACCTTTAGCGTATCAAGATGGAGTGTTTCCCTGTGTGAGAAAAGAAGAAAGGAGACTAAAAGTTTTTTTTTTAGAAGAAACCAGAAAGCACAGATGAAACTACATTTACTCATCCTGAACTTGTTATTCCCGTCTTGTTAACCCTCTCAGGCTCAAAATAAGTTTTGATAAAAGGACGAACAACTAAGTCCTTACTAAATGCTCATGAAATACATATGTGGAGTAACCAGGTAGGTAGGTTTTAATGTTGCAAATCTGCAACGCCTGCCTCCAGAGAGTTAAAGCTGTTTTGCTTTTAAAACAACTCTAAATCTGTCATTTTTTTCTCTCATGTTCTATGTCATACTTTACATGCTATCTTTGCGATCTCTCCTCTGTTTCACCTTTCTCCAAGGAATTCGCCGATGGCCGTCTTGTTGAGTCCATCCTCCTTGTATAGAAACTCTGCGATGGACCGAGCGCCTCCATCCAGCAGCTTGTTCTCCACCAGGTAGTCGACACCCTGCATAAAAGTGAATTCCATTTTTATTCTAGTTGATGAATTCACATCTTGTCTGCATGGACCAGCAGAGGTGGTAACGATTGCTAGTTTACCCATTTTAATTAACTAGCTCTTTTAAAGATTTCACTTGGGAGAGACCAAGACGAACTATGATTGGATCTGCGAGCTGATGGCTAGTCACAGCAAAACCAACAACTCCAGACTCAAAATGATCGTGGTTTCTGCAGCTGTTATTTTTTACTTTTTCACACCTATTATCAAGGCCACTTCATACTGGTATATTGAACTCAATGGTTGTTTGCACAAATAAGCAAGTGCAGTCAGCTGTGGATCTGCTGGCATAAACACTAACTGAAGAAATTGAAATTTTAATAAAATAGCTTTTGCATGCATTACAATGATTTGAGTTTATATATATTTTTTAAATTTGTTATTATGACTTTTTTGGGGCCCTTCCAGGATTAGTCATTTAAGGGCTCTGTCACTTTAAGAAAACAAGCTGAACTGGCCCCACCCACCCATCCCCCACTCAGGTTGCTATAAGCTGAGAAGCTCTAATATTCAGAAGAGGCTCCGAATAGAGCTACTGCCACTCCAATATTAACTTGTCTGTGTTGAGTGAGGTTTCTACAACAGTTTCCCTTTTTGTGACGTCATAAACAGGAAATAAAAAAAACTTACATCTGAAACCAAACACTGACAGAAAGCCAATGAATTTGATTTTTTTTTTCTTTCTTAATGTTTGGAGCATTGGCTAGGGAACGCCTTGGAATTTCCCTGGAGGAGCTGGCCCAAGTGGCTGGGGAGAGGGAAGTCTGGGCCTCTCGACTGGCTACTGCCCCCGTGACCCGACTCCGGATGAGAGGATAAAAATGGATGGATGGATGTTTGGATTATTTTAGAGGCCGTGGAGACCCACTTGGCAGCAAAAAGGCTGCAAAAGGTGAGTTTTGCATTATTTGTCCCACTTAAAACAACATTTGTGTCATTTATACTTAGACTAGTTGTTAGCTTATCAGTCAGAGTCTAATTAGAACTAATCTTTGCAGCAACTCAGAGATCTATTGACCAAAAATATTTTGCTTTCAACTTTTTCACACAGCCCCAGCCCCACTTCAAATTATTGTTTTCTTCATCATCAAGTAAACTTGGATTATTTCTGATTCTGAATATCTAATCTTTTAGTGGCGCAGTGGTTAGACCTGTTGCCTTGCAGCGAGAAGGTCCTAGGTTTGATTCCCGGCCTGGGATCTTTCTGCATGGAGTTTGCATGTTCTCCCTGTGCATGCGTGGGTTCTCTCCGGGTACTCCGGCTTCCTCCCACGGTCCCAAAACATGACTGCTAGGTTGTTTGGTCTGTCTAAATTGTCCTTAGGTGTGAGTGTGTGCATGGTTGTTTGTCCTGTGTGTCTCTGTGTTGCCCTGCGATGGACTGGCTCTCTGTCCAGGGTGTGCCCCGCCTACCTGCCCGTTGACTGCTGGAGATAGCCCCCCCCCCCCGTGACCCTGCGTGGACAAAGCGGGTTCAGAAGATGAATGGATGGATAGTCTTTTGTGATCAGTGATGAATCCATAACAAAGCAAATTTTAGCCATTAGTCAGAATTCTTAAAGATTATTCATCACTCTCTAATGCTGTTGTGGTTTAAAGTCAAGAGGAACCATTGGTACCTGGAAAAGTTCATATTAAAGTTGAAAAAAAGAGCTAGAGCTACACAGTTTCCCATTCTCTGCACTGCATGTTAGTTTCACAATGATCTCATCTGAAGTTGCTAAAACAAAGTGCAGAGCTTCCGTAATCTCAATTCCTTAAAACTAATTTCTGTTCCTCTTTCCTAATCATCACAGGCTCCCTATTTTTTATCTTTTGTGATCTAATGTAAAGCATTTCCTTTATCAAGGCAATGACCAACATGGTGTTTTAAAGAGAATTATGAAGTAAAACAGTCTAACCAATCACAAACACAAACTGCACAAAATAAAGTTACAGTGAGATGACTGACTCTGCAGAAAAACCATAGAACTGCTGGGAGCCACAGTTTAGCCGCAGCAGTCAAACACAACACTCAGAGTGATCGATCAAAAACGCTGTTACAGCACACACACACACACACACACACACACACACACACACATAGAAAATAGCTCCTGGCTCACCTTTTTGGGGTCCATGTTGAACTTCTTCTTTCCTCTTGAAAACTGTTTGTTTTTCTCAAGTGTTTTGCTGCAGAACATCATTAAAAATAATTTTAAGTTATGTTTTGTGTGTTAAATTGAGATTTCATACGTGTGTGTGTGTGTGTGTGTGTGTGTGTGTGTGTGTGTGTGTGTGTGTGTGTGTGTGTGTGTGTGTGTGTGTGTGCGTGCTTAATGAACTGAACTGTATTGGAATGTTTACTTTATGCCTTGAGACAACCCTTGTGATTTGGGGCTATAAATAAACTGTATTTGTATAGCGCCTTCTTAGGGTTCTACAACCCCCCAAATCACTTCACAACACAATCAGTCATTCACCCATTCACACTTTCACACGCTGGTGGGGATGAGCTACAATGTAGCCACAGCTCCATCTCTCCCTCACTCATGAAGAAGACCCACGAGATACTTCAACTCCTCGACTTGAGGCAGGACCTCATTCCTGACCTGGAGAAGGCATTCTACCCTTTTCTGATTCAAGATCATGGTCTCAGATTTAGAGACTTTTATTTGTATAAAAAACAAAAATATGCACCAAGACTTTCCAAAAATGTTTATTTGACTTTAAATTGTAACAAAACATTCAAACATGCAATTGTTTGTGTGTGTGTGTGTGTGTGTGTGTGTGTGTGTGTGTGTAAAAATTTATTTTAGAATAAAATGTTTAATAATTACTGTTAATTAAAAAGAATAATACTGAATAATTAAACACTTCTTTCTGCAAAGTCCGTGTGTGATAGGATTGTTAGAAAACAACTACAAAACTGAAACGTCTTTTTCATTTCTAATTTTAAACATGATAACCAAGGAAAATAACGTGTGGGTTGTTAAGTAGGTGCAGGGTTTCCCCCCAGACTAAAACTCACCTTTCTTCTGCAGACTCAAAGCTGAGGATTTCTGCCATGACGTTGTCGATCTCAATCTTTAACTTCTGTTCATCAAAAAACAATTAAAAAGTTAATTATTAGATTCTTTGATAGTAAAAGCCAAACAAAATTCAAATCCTAAACCTTGAGTAGATTATTGTGTAGCTACTGAGACAGAATCTACGTTTAAAAATGACCTGGATGTCATCCAGAAGCTCTTTCTTGTACATCTTGATGCTCTCAATCTCCATCCTCTCGTCTGCAGTGAAATCTGAGGAAACTACACAGACAGGAACAAAAATATCCATCAGATTGTGCAGCACCAGGCTAAAGGTCAAAGGTGACAGATCATCTGCTGCTGTGGCCCCCAGACTCTGGACCTCTCTCCCCCTGAGCCTGAGATCAGTGGACTCAGTGGTCTCCTTTAAAAAGCAGCTGAAGACTCACTTGTTCAAGCTGGCTTTTGTATGACCTTCTTCACCTCTCTCTCTTTGTTCTGCTCTCCCCACCTATTCCACCTTCCTCAGGATCCACTGGTTTCCCTCTTTCCTGTTCATTCTCTCTCTTAACATTTTTTGATCACAATTGCGTATTTTTGTGCATTTTAAATATAATTTTAAACATTTTCTAAATGCTTTTTTATATTTTTACAGTTTTTGCTTTTGTGAAGCGCCTCGTGATTTTTATCTTGAGAGGCGCTACAGAAATGATATTTTCTTTTTCGTCAGTTAAATTATTAAATAGTCCCAACCCATGAAACACTCTGTGATTTCTCTGGAAGAGTCTAAAGAAGCCGAACAGCTGCTGTGGTTTTCTGTTGAATTACAGTTTCATCCATGTTATAGGTATAAATCTTAAAACATACACACACATACACACACACACACACACACACACACACCTAAAACATACAGAAAAATTCAGAATGCTCATTTTAAAAGCGGATATCCAAACTCTGCATATTTCATTTCTATCAAACCTTCACACCTCCTTGGAAATGTTTTAAAGTAACGTCAATTAAGTTACTAATTTTCTAATTTTATAGAAAAATATATTTTAAGCAACAATCTGATCTGAAGTATCTTCATCAAGTCTATGATGCTCTCGGCACCCCACCTCAGTTGATGTTAAAGTGACAATGTGTATTTTCCTTGTCGAAATGGAGCAATGCATACACAAATCATTGTAAGCAAGCAGTATTTTTGTGTTTGAGTAAGAAGACCTCACCAACGGATACCCATTAGGGTCAAAAACCTCCAGCAAAATGAGAAGCACATCTAATACCCTTTCATCACTGCAACAAGTGAAGAGGTAAAACAACTACGTTTATGGGTGAAAGTTTTGTAACCATTTGTTATAAATCAATAAATGTGTTTTGTCCTCACGGGCTCCAGTAGAAGGAAGCACGGCATCCATTATGGTATCGCGACTTAGACCCACTCCCATGTATTTTAGACTCCATTTTTATGGTCATATGTTCCAAAGCCGCCAATGTCCTTCAACAACTGGGGATCATTTAATTCATTTTCAACAATATTTGGATGGATGTTTCCAGAGATTAATGGTAAAAACTACACATTGTCGCTTTAAGAAAAGTTTCATTTTCTCTATATGTTGTAAAAATCCATCTATTTGACATTTCCACACTCCTACTTTTCTCATGTCTTTTATTTGCTTTTTCAACCTCTCCACCACCCCAACACCTACCTCCAGTCTCATGATTAAGCTCTCATCATTTGTTCCCCCCTCTGGCCACCCACGCACACCCCACTGGTTGTCTTTCACCTTTAGCTTCCTAATTCTAGCTTTGGCTGTTTTTCAATAATCACTCCCCACCACTGCCACATTTACTTCTCCAGTACTCAATGCTTTGTTGTAATTCTGTTTGTTTTCTGTTTGTTTTGTCTGTAAAGCACTTTGTGACTTCTGTCTGTAACGTGCTATATAAGTAAACGTAATCACTCTCGCTCCTTTTTTTAGTCTGTGAAACGCAGTAAGCAAGAGAAAATGTAATCAGAAACCAGCAGCACAAGTTCTTGATAGCTTCACAGCTCCTGACTCAGTTAGCTTGGGTGTGCTGAATGTTCCAGTGACCAGCACCACCATGTTTGTTGACCTTAACCAACTCCTGATTGAGGGAGGGGATGCCGTTACACAGCAGAATGTGACCAGAAGACCTGACGAGAGCCATTCTGCAGCACCCGAAGCACCCAGCTGACAGAATTTACAATCAGCATCTGAAGGAGGACGGAAAGTTAAAAAGACTCCTGGATCTCGTCCTCGGAGCAGCAGACCGGAGGCGTCTGTTGTCTCCTTGGCGGATATTGTAGCATACAAGCAGCAGATGCGTGTTTTGTGTCTTAGTGTTTCCATTACATGTGCTTTTTCTGAAGAGGGATAGTCCCCTATTAGAAACACAGGAGAGGTCGTGTTTAAAACCGCTTGTGTTGGCAGGGGAGTCCCTGATTGGATTTAGTTGAAGTTTAGTGTTCAGTGGTAAAATTAGAGGGTGTATCTCAATGCCAAGGAACCTTGCCTTGATGTCTTTGTCCCGCCCCTGTTGCCTAGGAGATATGTAATCAGGAACCTCCAAGGCATGATCCAATGTTCATGTTCTACCAAGGCATCTGTTCTCCATTTGTTAGCCGTTTAGCTAGCTGAGCAAGGATACATGGGAGGTGTCTTGTAGCCTAGCCTTGGTCAAAGATTTCCCAGAATACAACGAGGTATTTTCAAAAGGATGGCGGATCAGAAGCCAGCAGCCACTTCAGGGGCAAATTTAAAGTTTAAATGTAAGTACATTGGGTACTTATTGTACCCATAAGGTTGATATCTAAAATGTATTTTTTATATCCAAAGCAGTTATCTATGGTTGGTTAGTTAGCTTAATACTTGCAGCTTTTTTGGCTAGCAGGTAGTCACTTGCTTACATATTTACTTTAACCAATATATACACAATTAAAATGGCTCGTTATATATTTATATTGAAACTTACACATATAAAATATGACATTACCTCCCGTGTCATGTGACGTGACCACCGCGGAAGCCACAGTCACGCGATGCAATTCTGTTCCATTTAATTGTCTTCATTGATCAAGGAAGGACACTGTCCTTCTAAGCAAGGCGCCTGGCCTCGCAAGACATCGCCTTGCGAGGCCAGGCGCCTTGACAGTAAGAAACACTTCAGTCTCGGTTTAGACGTGGTGGTTTCACTAACAAAACACCTTTACAGCCGATTCAGCTCTATCAGAGAGCTTTGTGTAGATCAGGGGTGGGCAATTATTTTTTCCATGGGGCCACATGAGAAATAGAAAATATTGTGGAGGGCCGCAGGCCAAAAGGCTGAAGTCAATTATGCATAATATTAATGGTATTTCTTTATAAAAAGCAGTAAATACCATTGTTTCTTCAAGCTGGTAAGAGTAGACTATATGTTATAAATGAGCAAAAAGGAAAAAGTGAGGTTGGCTTACAAAAATGTGATTTATTCAAATTTCCCAAGGCAATGGTAAACAAAGTGCACATTTGGTTTTTGTTAAACATTTGTGACTTATATTAGTTAACAGTTTCAGTCACATTCACTCCAAAACACATTCTGAGTTTCAAATATTGTTGGAAAGAGGTTCTTAGCATTCTACAGACACACAGTATTGTCTGTAAAATAAAATCACTGAACTGTGATCTTGAGAAAGAGGTTTAAAAAAAGTGTCCCAGTTCACTGCTAGTTGCCTACATTTGTGGTCCAAACACCTTATTTTGTGTTTTTAAGCAATTTTTTTCTTATTCAGTGAGAGAAATCTAGTCTCTGCTGGGCTTTAACGAGTGCATCAAAGTCAGGTTGAATGTCTGAGGTGGAGAAGCGAAGCACAGCTGACAAATGATCATCAGTGAGAGAGGATCTATACCTGGATTTTGTAAACTTCATCATTGAAAAATGTTTGTTCACAAATGTAGGTAGAGCTGAAGAGAACCAACATCTTCTGAGCATGTCTCTTCAGGTTTGGGAAATCCTCCTTAAGAGAAGAGTAGAAATCCAGCAGAGATCCTGAATCTCTGCTTTCGAGTCCCAAACCCTCTTCAGCACTTTCCCCAGGCTGAGCCATCTGACAGCTGTGTGGAGTCCTCCACAAGAGCCACAAACTGTCTGTGATCCATCGCCCGCGCCCTGATGAAGTTTATTATTTTAGTAACAACATCAGTAACATGGTTGATTTTTAGCACTGACTTGCACAACACATGTTGGTGTATAATACAATGCAAAAACACCTATTTTTGATCTGCATCGATTTCTGTCACTTTATCTTGCATGCGTTTCAAAAGTCCGACATTTTTCCCTGTAAAGCCGGACGTACACTGCGACTTTTTCACTCGCAGCACTCAGCTTCAGCTCAAACTGTACGACTTCCCCGCAGAGCAGATCTCACGAGTCATGCGCTCACACTGTACGACCCAGTTCTCGCATGCGACCTGACTGCTCACACTGTACGTCTGGTAGCAACATGTCGGCCCTAAAAATGTGCTAAAAATAGCAGTTTTTACTCAACACGTTAGACTTTTTTGTCTTGTCTTGCCTGTTGTCCTTCGGGAGTGCTGCTGGAGGACACACAGGGATTTATGGGGGTTGGATGAGGAAAACGAAATAAAGAAAGTAAATCTGTGTTTTGTGATCAGTTTAATTTGACATGAACACGACAAACACGCTTTCTTGACAATCTTTGTGAGTAAAAAAACGTGTAGAAACAAAAACGAACAGCGTGTGTTATTAGGGAAATAGCGAGCGACAAGCGTTGATGCAGGATTGCGCGCGCATGCGCCGTGAGTGGTTCTGATACTTTTTGGGTCGCAGCTGCTCGCAGCGCCGCTTCAACAGTGCGATACCCTCACGAGGGACGAGCGAAATATTAAACACACCAGAGTGCGACCTCACGACTGCTGATCGGCGGCTGGTCACGTGGGCTGTGTCTCAATTCAGGGTCTGCATCCTACCTCGGCCGGATTCGTCGGCTGGTTACGTCACAGCGCCGCGACTCGGCCTGTCCCAATTCGAAGACTCCTTCAAATGCGGTCGACGAATGCGGCCTTCTTTTCGCCTGAATGAAGGATGGGTCGGGTGTATCCTTCAATAGGTAGCATTTCCCAAGATGCCTTGCGGGCCGGCCGGCAGAAAAACTTAAAAACAATGGCGGACAGTGAAGCGGGAGCTGTCGGAGAGGATTGCGCATATAAATGTCAGTATAAACTTGAAAACTGTCAGTTTAAGGACTTTTTGTGATACATGAACGTTATTTTAGTTAGAAATGTTACAGTAAAAGTGCTTGTATTGCGGTCTCGGCTCGTATGTTCGGCCGCGCTCGGTGTCGTACTTCTCCCGCTACGTTTCCCCCTGATTTTAATAGAAGTTTGTATTTTAGGAACAAAAGAGAAAACCAGGGAATTTATTAAGCTTAGGACGGAGATGGACCACATGATCACCGGAGCAAAGTATTCGGCGGCTGTGGCATGGAGGTACAATAACATCTCATATTTTAAAAAAACTCGTTTGAGTTTATTTTTTTCTGCGAAAACATGAAAGGAATAACCCGTTGTCCTCTTTTCTCTATCTGTTTCTTTTCTTACATGTTTGTTAAGACTATTCTGGAGAAAATGGGCATCCAGGGGAAGGTTCCAGCGATGACCAGCTTCTGGAGCTGATCAGGGAGGACATGAGGCTGCAGAGGGAGGCAGAGCTGCAGAGAGCCCAGGAGAGAAGGGAGAACTTTGACAGCTTTTTACTTTGCTAGAAAAAAATGGTTAATAAAGATTAAACATGTACATGTAAAAGAAATATCTAAATAAAATCAGTTCTGCATTAAACTCTTGAATTTTATTTTTGTTTACAAATGAGAATTGTTTACTAGAAGGTATCCGCTGGGTCTTGAAAAGTCTTAAAAGGTGATAAATCGGTTTTGGTCAAATTAAGACCCTTAGAAAGTATTAAAAACTATTATCACATCTTTGCTCAGGCTCAGCTAGTCGAAAGTATTTTCTCTGAATTAGCTCTCCAACAGTCAAGGAAATGATTAACCCCCAGAGACCCACGGTTGTAATATTACAACATCAGATTTAAGTCTACAAGAATAAACCTTCCCCATTTTTTTTCTTTTTAAAACCACATTTACATTGCTAATAGGTCCTATTGTTCAGTTCTGCAACACTATTGGCTGTTAAAATGTGTAAATAGGCCCGTTTATCTGGCCTCCTAGAACATGTGAAAGGTTAAAAAAATATTTTGCAGTTGTTTTCTAAATTTGGGTTTCTGGGGGTTAAAAAGCTAAATAAAACGTCGAGCTCCATCGTTTAAAGTTCCTTCTCCCTTCTGCCCAGCGGTTCCACGGTTGCTAGGCGACGGAACGTTCGCCGAGGGAGTTCATGAAGGCTAGGCCTGTCCAAATTCACAGCCGTTAACATCCGGTCTACCCGGCCGACGGAGGACGCAGCCCACGTCGGCCGGGTGGGCTGGGTCCTTCGAAGGATGCAGACCCTGAATTGAGACACAGCCGTGGTGTTAATCGCCTCTCGTAACCCCCTGTACACTACACGACCGCTTGGCGCAAAACTCGCCCCGATGTCGTGGCTTCTCGCACGACTGGAAAATCGGCTCAAAAATGTGAAAAAGTCGCACAGTGTACGCCCGGCTGTGACAGTCTCTCCCATTTCAATCCCAGAGTGTCCATGCACGCATTTACCTCTGTAAAAAGATCACTCCCTGTCGTTGTCCCTCTCATCGACCGCATTGCTGCCCGCTCCTCTGTGAGCTTGAAGTCCGTTATCCCCCGGACAAATACGAGCAGCTGGGCTGTGTCCCGGACATCACAGCTCCCGTCTAATGAGAAAAAGTCAAAACTTGCCACTTCACGTTGCAGCTGAAGCTCCAGGTTCCCCGCAATGTCCTCGATCCTCCTGGTCACGGTTCGCTGTTTTTAGCTATTTTGTGGGATATCACAAAGCTGGTCCTGGTTGCTGCATCCCTGGATGTGTGAAGCTTAGTAAAAAAGCCTTGCTGCTTTTGCAACTTTGCTAGCAAAGCTTCGGATGTCCGTGCCCTCTCAGCATCAGACAAGTTCTTGTATTTTTCCGAGTGTTTCTTGTCGTAATGCCGACTCAAATTGTAGTCCTTAAACACGGCAATCTCCTCCCCGCAAACCAAACACACGGTTTTACCTCCGACTTCAGTAAAAAAAAATACTTAGCAGTCCAATTTTTGTTGAAAATCCTGCATTCGGCATCTTTCTTTTTTGCATGAGCGGACATTTCTCAGGCTACAATCACCATGTCAACCGCGGGTACTTGTTGCTATACGTATTGCGTCATTGTGCACGTAAAATACAACTTCAAAATAAAAGCAATGCAGCCTTAGCCCATGCATGAGGTAAAATGAGAAAATACATTTATTTTGTAATTTCCAATTAACCTTACGCGGGCCGGTCAAAGTCAACCAAAGGGCCGGATGTGGCCCGCGGGCCGTAAAATGCCCAGGTCTGGTGTAGATCATGTTGTGTAAGTAAATATTTGTCTGTGTCAAACTCGAGCGCTCGATTACACTTTTGTCGTGTGTCCTCCATGTTACCCCATGTCCTCTAGACGCCTGGGTTGTAACCGAGGGACCAGAGGCGTCGACTGAGTGACAGCGTCGCTTCTGTCAAGTCATCAGCCATCAACGTCAATGTGGCTGTGAAGCACTTTGGAGCTCTCTGACTTATAAAAGTGCTATACAAGTCTAGACCATAGGGAGTCTAAGTTTCCGCCCTTTCCAGTCGGCTCATACTCAGAAAAGAGAAAAAAATGAAAGGGGGCCATAAAGGCTATTTTGTGATCCTGTTTCACATGCACCATGCGAAAGTTACTTTAGGTTTTGTGTGAGAAGATGGATAGGACAACAAATGCTCGTCTCATCAAATTGATGTTGTTGATCCAGACACGGAGAAGAGGAAAGATTAGTTTAGCAAGCTTAGAATCATTCTTGGATGAAAGAACGAGCATTAAGCATGGAGAAAATCCTAATAAATTCTGGTCATGTGGGTCTCCAGTGATGTCATATGTGCAACAACTGATTTGTAGACATTTAATTCCAAATTTAGCTTTTGCAGCCTCGTTCGCCTAACCCTAACCAGCTCTTTTTCGTTATTTCATACTTATTTTCAGGGACCTGTGAGCCAGAAGTAGATGGGCGTGGCTTTGTATGGATTCTAGCGCATAGCCCGGTAAAAAACGGGGCACAATGCAATTTGTAGCACTACCGATGCCACTGGCAGGCACATGTCAAAGGAAACTAAATATCTTTATTTTGGAAATCAAAATCTGGTTTAAACCAAAAGGCATGAGTAAAAAAAAAAGAAGAACATAGCCAGAGGCTCCGGCACATTTTTGGGGGTGTTACATGCATGTTTAGCTGTGTTGTCCAAAAAAAATCCTTGCATGGCAAACCTCCACGTAAGCATGACTAATCAGGATTTATAAAAATATGAGATATATGGTCAAGAATCATTAGGTTTTGTGCCGATTTGTTTGTTTGTAATATCTCTACATCAAACCTTTTCACACTTTTGGGAATCTGACTGAGCCTTTTCTCTGTTAAATATGTTTGTTTTACTTATTCCAGTGTTTAGGGTTTTACACTGTTTTCACCATGCTTACAGTTTTTCATTAGTTTGACCTCTTTTCATTTCTTTTTTAGTTTAGTTCCCCAATTCCTTTCCTAGTCATTTTTTTATTTATTTCCAGCTTCCTTTGCACATCTGATCCTAACTGACTTCTTTCAGTAATCATGCATCCATATGTAAATCACTCAGGTTGTTTCTGGGAGTGATGCTACATCAAAAATACTTTTGTAAATATTCATTGCATTTCACTGACATTGTGCAAACACACCAACTTTCATTTTGTCTTTAAAGTGGACCCAAAAAATAAAAAACTGTGGCTTTTGAGGTGGCTACTGTGTTCTCTACAAGAACCTTGTCGTCCCCAAACTTTCCTTCTGCAATCATCTTACTAGGTCAGTCTTCTCGAACTATTAGCTGAAGGTAGAGAGCTGACTTCAGTGAAAACAGATTTTACGATAAGAAGACAGAAAACAAAGTCATGGGATTACATTTATCAGAACAGATAAAGCAACGATGAACTGAGTTGTGTTAATAAAGTTAAAGAGATGGTAACATGGGTGCACTTCCTGTGAGACGAGTAAGTTGTTTGTCCTCACGGACCTAACCACAAGACTTCCACTTGGCCACCCTTCCTTTGCAAAACCTGATTACAGCGATGCATGTTTATGCTGGAATCTTCTGAATCTCTGAGTTGTGCCTTTAAAAAATGAATTATACAGATATCTAATTGAAGACAACTTCTATTTTTGTATTACTGTCAGTGACGCACGGTCTTGTGAGTCTCTCTTCTGCATTTTGGCTCACAACAGTGTTTTACAAAAACAGTTTGCATGTCTTTTTTCTTCGCTTCTCTACCGCAAGCTGTCAGTAACAAGCGGAAAACCTTTGCAGCCTTAGCTCTTTTTAAACACAATCGGTTATTAAAAGGCCCCCGTGGCTCAAATTTGAGACACTGGAATGTATACAGTATAAATGCATTTTGATGTCTAATTATTAGGGAAAGCAAAATGACAATGAATGCTGATAGACTAAACAGCTGGAATTCAAATAAAAAGTTTTACTGATATTTTGGGGTGTCATTAATGCCATGAAGTTCATTATTTTGTTTTTACAACGTGATTATTTTTTTTACTGTTTTGCTGAAACATTTTCTGACATAGTATCCCTAATATGTCAGAAAATCTGATTTAAGTTTCAAGCCACAATAATAAATAATCCCACTTTAGGAAATCAGGGAGTTGAAACATTTTTTTCATCGCAACGTTTCAGCAAATATCTTAAATAATCATTGTAAAGCAAGAAAAGATTAAATCAGGTCTTACCCATTTTAGAATCTGTCATTTATATCCCAAAACAAATGAAAAAACAAATAAATGACAGAAAACTCCCTTGGCAACACAGTTGAGCATTAGGCTGCTTCAGCCTCCAGCGCAACAACTGAATGAAATATTTAATTACTTGAAGCCCCACCTCTTCCTCTTCCACGACAGGTTCACATGAGCACAAAGACAGACAATATGACCATCCTTCAGTACAAAAACATCTGGTTTAAGTACGCCGTGCAGCCCTGCACGTGGTCCTGAATAAATGATTCACTCAGAGCTCTAATACTGGGACTTTGATGTAAAGGTAATAAAGTGGGTTTTAATCTGGCATCATTTAGTTATTATAGTAAGAAATTTCTATTGTGTAAAAAATTAATCAGATTTTTCTTTGTTTTGAATATTTTTATATTTTTGTTTATCTAGAAATAAAACATTATTAGGAAACATTAGAAGGAAACCAGTAGATTACATTATGACCCAAAAACTGAAAATGAATGCCACCTGTGTTTTACAGGCCATTTTACCTTTCCCAGTCTAGGCTTTATCGTGGTGCCAAGGCGCCACCTGATGGCCACACCATGGTGTTACCTTCACCTCTGGTTTGTGACTACAGATGGTGGCTTTGAGTCTTTGTTTTGCTAACACCAAGTGTCACTCTAAAAATAACAAACCTTTGCGTAAATATAAAAATAAAGTGTAAATGCAATCATGTTTTGCCTGTGTGTGTGTGTGTGTGTGTGTGTGTGTGTGTGTGTGTTTTATGGTAAGCGACTCCGGTGATATTTTTTTAGTTTATTGTCGGCATCCATAGAAGCGCAAACGAAGTAGTAAGTTTCAGATAAAGCTGTTTTTATCACTTCAACTCCTTCCTCATTTTGCTCCGTGCAAAATTAAATCCATTTCAGCTTAAAGTATTGTTTAATTAATTCCCATAACTGAAATAGTGAATGGTCTATTTTAGGAGGAAAACTACACAAACAAAGGAGTAGAGGAAGGCAGGGTGAGTTATAAAACAACAGGTGGGGAGGCTGTCAAAAAAGAGGTAGCTCAGAGAGCGGAGAGGGAGGGAGGTGTGCAACAGTTTCCTGTAGTTGCATGCTCAGCTCTGAAACTTCCTCTGTCAGAGAGAAGAGGCGACGCTGAGCAGAACAGGATGCAGGCTATCAAGTGTGTGGTCGTAGGAGATGGGTACGGCTACATTTTACTTCACTTTATTTGTCCTAACTTAAACCGTGTTTACAGGTACGGAATTGGTCCCGATCATTCATGATGGACATGTTTGGACCTGAGTTCAGAATGTAGGAACTGGAGGACAAAATTGTCAAATCAAATAAGAGTTGCATCTACTTCCGCAGTGTCTGGATTCGTTGGGGGTAATTTTCTTGTAGAACATGTTGGTCCCAAGGTGTTTGTTTGACAGCACCGATCAGAGAAGTGGATGAGCTGTGCAGGTCACAACATGTAGAAAATGCTTCTGAGCAGCAAACCTTTAGCACAGGCCCCCTTTCTTCTGAGGAGGAGCTGAGAAATGTCAAGAAACAGCTGATTAAGGGGAACACCAGACAGAAATAATCAAAAATACTGAAATGTGAACTTATTTGGCTGAAACGGTGTAGGAAAGTTTGAATTGTGTCAGTATCCACTTTATTAACATGTCTCCATATTTAAAGCACAAATAAGTAACAGTAAAGAGACCATTTGTCATAAAAAGCCACATTAGTTTTGTGTCTAAGAGATCAATAACAGTTAGAGCGATGGAAGAGCCTCTCAGGTGCTGAAGCTGCTCTTCCTTGTGTGCTGAGCTTCCTGTTGTGTCTGATTTAGAAATGTAAAGCGAAGAAGAAAAGGAAGTTAGTGTGAACACGTGAACTTGTGTGCGTGACAGAAGCTTGGTGTATCTTTAGGTATTTTTTAATAAATGTGTACACATGGTCTCGTTCCCTCAAGGCAACAGGAATCAGAACCGCAGGGTTAGGTGGGGGGTCGCAGAAAATGATAATGAAGAGGAATTTGTGTGGGATGATTATTGGGTTTTTGATCAAAACAAACACATTTTGAAAACATTTTTTTCCGACAAAGGTCATGAAGTAACTTGTTAGAATTAATTCTCGTAATTAATTAAGACAATCTGTCAGTGGAAACTGGTGATATGAGTCATTTCTGCAGCACGCTGACTAAAATCCAAGCATCTCCTGTAGCAGAGTTTTGTTTTCTTTTCTTTTGTCTGAGTTTGTAACTCCACCATTTCAGTTTGAGCCTTTGTGGTGGAAACCCTTTAAAATAATCCTAACAGCTGGGATGATGGAGGAACACGTGTTTGCTGGTCTGACAAGAGGAAGCTTGTGTTAGGTTGGAGGGAAGTGTGTGAGTCTGTAGGTAGCCTTTGTGTGTAACTTTTTAAAATGTATTTACAGTTATATGTTCACTTGCAAAACTTTGAATTTTAACTATAAAATCAGAAGTTCATAAGTTGGCAGCTTGATTAAAAAAATAATAGATCACATGTTCTGGTTAAAAACATTGTAAAAACTTTAATCCAGAGATTTATAGTCACACCTAACATTCATGACTCACCCAGCTTAACTCGCAACGGGGAAGGCTGTTGTTGGTTTGGCGTGCAGGAAACAGCAGTAAACGTCTCAGCTAGGAGAAGCTATCTGTTAGCATTCGCAAGTCCACCACATGGCAGAACTCCTTCAGGTGTTATTTGTGAATAAAACATCAACGTTGCACAACAGAAGCAGTGGTAGGGTTGCGTTGCTGTTATCCAATCAGAGGTGAGATGTCCAAATATCAGGATATAAGACTCCAAATCCTGCTGAAGCTCAGCTGTGATGTGGCAATCTTGTAGTTCCTGCACGAAACAGGCGCGCCAGAGCTTTGTTTCCCCAGAGTACGATTCACAAGGCATTCATTACTACTAGAGGCCACTGCAAATGTATTAAAACTGAGCGAAGGACCTCGTTAAGTCAGAAACAGTGATAACACCACTGGAACTTAACTGCAACAGAGGTATTATTTTAAATTTCTTAGACTAAATGGGTTTTTCCATTAGTTTAAGAACCAATGTCCACCTAATCACCACAGATACTTAAAGTAAACATGAGGCAATGTAAATGACGAATTGTAAAAAGAAAGATACAACTTTACAAAGGGTTTCCCTTATGAGTGGCTAATAAATAGTTTATAAATATGTTATTAAGGACGAGAAAGAGAACACTATTTTGGCTCACCATTTTGACAGAAGCTGGTCACTTTTTTCTCTTTTCCCCCTTTTAAAGTATAATAAACACTGACCATAATTTATTGTGTTACAGATTTATTAATAATTTAAAATTTTTATTTATTAGCCATTTATAATTAGAGCCACAATGTAAAGCAGTAAAAAAATAATTAGTTTGATAAGAACGGAATTTTGTTCTGAGTGAGAAATTATGACACACCAAGTCTTACTGGTGGTATTGTGTTCAGATGTCGTCATGTATTCCTGTGATGTAATCAGTTGTGCAAAATTAGATACCGGTAATACACGTGACCTGGAAGACCATTTCAACTAAACTATTAAAGCTCAATTTTAACTATTAAATCTGATTTTTTTAATAATCTCAGTAACTGTGAGAAACAAATGAATAAACTCCACACAAATATAAAAAACATTACTTTGATTATTTCTTTGTAGACCATGTTACAAGTGCTGCCAAATCTCAAACTGTGAACATATTTATTTTAAAAATATGCTGCAAAAAATTAACCTAGCAGTGTTAATGGTCACTGCTCAGGCTACAGCTAAACATGTGCATAACAAACATCTTAAAGGGAACATATTATGCAAAAATCATCTTTTCCATCCTTTAATGCTGTGACATGTGTCCCTATTGCTTGTATAAATGCTCCAAACATTAAAAAACATCCATCCATCTCTCAGTTTGGTTTAGAAATTATGCCCCTTAAAACATGCTGTTCCAAAAAGTCCATGAATCTTACGTTTTTTTGTTTGTTTGTTTGTTTTTACATGGAAACACTCCTCACCTCTTCAAGTTAGATGATTAGCATCTTTCCTGCCCTTGTCAGATATCGGAGCTTCTCAGCTTATAGCAACCAGAGTGGGAGATGGGTAGGCATGGGTGGGCGTGGCCAGCTCTAGCTTGTTTTCTTAAAGAGACAGTGTGTAGTTGTTACCATTACAGTTTTTATCAATTGCTAAAACTCTAAAATCCATTGACTGAAGAAAGTTCTCAGTTGCTTGAACTCATTAAGCTAACCGTTGAGCCTGTTGTCAAAACCTTAAACAATTTCACACGGTTTAGCAAAACTCTAAACACATTCTCATTCTTAAAACCCATTCTGCACTCTAATGTACACGTCGTCCATAATGGTAAACACAAGTGGCACACACTTACCCATAACAAGAGCACAAATGTCATTGATTGAACACAATCAGTCAAATTAGATTTCACTTGTTTCAAATGACGTGACGACCAATATAAGCAAGTTCAGAGAGCAAACAGGTTGTTGAAGGTGGGAATGAGAAAGTGTGACAATGGATAGAAGAATTCATGTGAGAGGACAAGGACGAGTGTGTATGCGAGGTGGGGGATGAGGAGGAGGGCAAGAAAGAGAAAGAGGAGGATGAAGAGGAAGAGCGAGACAAAGAGTGGAAATGTCCAATGAAATTTGAGCAACAATCATAGACCGTGTTGTTGTCCATGGGCTGACAATGAGGGAAGCAGGACTTGGAGTGCAACCCAATTTGAGCCTCAGGAGGGAAAATATTGCATGTGATGTCGATGAAGAGCTGTGGCCTGACCCAGCCCACAGACAAGAAGAGGCCCATTGATAACATGTTTAGTCCTTTGATGTTTTTCATTTTATGTATTTTTTTTCACTGTCATTGAACACTGTAGCACAATAGGCTCTATATGGTACAATAAACAAATCTTATGGCCCTGAACATTGTGCTTTCTATTTTTTGGTGTATTGTTTACTGACTGCTTGATGGTGTATGTCATTTTGAGTAATTTGTTTATGATTTGAGAGTAGTGTTTGATTTTGAGCACAGCTAAAACTGTTTTGAGGCAAAAGTTTGATTTTGCAAGAGGAATGAGAGGTTTTGTAAATCGTGCTTGAAGCTGAGGTTTTGTGTTTAATGTTTTGAGAAAAGAGAGCAAGGTTTCAGGAATTGTGCTTTAGCAATTGAGAAAAACTGTAATCTCTGGAAATATCCATCAAAATGTTGTTGAAAAATGTTGGTGGCTTTGTAATATATAACCATAAAAATCGGGTCTAAAGTAGATTGGAGCGGGTCAAAGTCTCTGAGCGATGCTTGAATAGTTGCTATGTTTCCTTATACATGAGCCCATGATGACTAAATGCATTTACTGATTTGTAACAAGCAGTTTCTAAACGTTGTTTCACACATTTACCTCTTCGCTTGTTGCCAGTGATGAAAGACAGTCTGATGTGCTTGTTATTTGGCTGGAGGTTAAACAATCTGATGAAGTATTCAATTCGAAAATTGCACTGCCAAGGATTTTTGACCCAAATGGGCTTCCGTTGGTAAGGTCTTTCTCGAATACAAAAATGATTTAGGCATGTACTGCCCCCATCGCCAGATAAAATACACACTGGGTGTGAAATGTGCAAGCAGAGAGGGCAACAAAGTAATGAGTTTGAGAAAAGATCTAAAAGTCAACGTTGAGAGCTCGGTTTGGCTGGTTCCTGTTTTTAACTTTAGCCGATATTTCTGAAATGGTTCAGTTCCTTTCTGACTCATGCACAACCACACACACACATACACACATACACACACACACACACACACACACACACACACACACACACACACACACACACACTCACACACACACACACACACACACACACACACACACACACACACACACACACACACACACACACACACACACACACAGCTCTGTGAACACTCAGTCATAATCCACACCATAAAGCCCCGCCATTACACAGTGAATGCAAACCTCTTTAGAATGACACATTATTTAATTTAAACCTGTTTCTTTCTGAGCTAAAATGTTCAAATGTATATAAAGATCCTGTGTTTGTGGCATTTTGATAATGTTTCACATTTACACTGTTTTGATTTTTTTTTTTTAATTTACAGTTTTTTGCAGACGTTAGGACCCATTTCTCAATAATTGGGTCGCATTTGCAAAACTCTGCATACAGTGTGCACAACAGAAGTCTATGAGGGCCAAACTGAGGATCAATTATCATTGCTTTGGCACAAAATGCATTGAGTGACTACATCTCTCGAATGTCATGAAGTCCCTTCTCACTCAGACACAACAACTGCCAAAAATCATTGTACTAACAGGACATGTTGCACTTGCTTACATACTGTTCACAAAACTATAAAACTTATATTCAAAACAATAACATACTGCAAAATTGAATATGACAGCAAAATCCAACAGCAATATGTTATTGAAACATAAATGCAGTTTAACCAGCCACAGCTGACTCTAATTGTAGATGAACAGCTGCACAGGTGTTACACTTTCAATGTCATTATAAAAGTGGTCAACGCCAACATATATAATTGTATGGGACAATGTGGCATTTCACCACTCCCATGCAGTCACAGAGTGGTTTGTGGCCCATCCCAGAATGGAGTCACTTTTCCTCCCACCTTACTCTCCATTCCTCAACCCCATAGGAAGTCTTTGCCTCATGGCGGTGGAAGGTGAACGACCATCATCCACATGATCAAATGTCCCTTCTGGATGCAATGCATGCTGGATGCCTGGACATATCAGCAGTAGATTGCCAGGGATGGATCAGGCATGCCAGAAGATTCTTTCCCGGGTGTATTGCCCTAGATGACATAAGATGTGATGTGGATGAGAACCTGTGGCCAAATGGAGAAGACCGAGTAGATTAGCATATTGAATCTGTATCAGTGGATGTTGTGTTGACAAAGTCTTGTGTTTTGGAAGTACTTAGTGCAAAAACAAATACCATTAAAGTAAATGAACAACATGAAATATTGACTAATTCTGCATCATGTCTGATTCATTCCAGTAACATCTGTTGGAAGTATGAACAGAGATGTGTCCTTGTTTTACACAAGAACATGTAACGCTACATGTTGTTAGTGTTTTTTAGGTCTTTGTTTGGTGGGTGACAAAGTGTGTTTGTGGGCTGTCAACCTTTGCTAGTGTTCTGGAGGAATGTGTTTATGTGAGACCTGAATGAAGTGTTTTGGTGGTTGTAGTGCATTTTGAATGTGAAATGAACAGTTTTGCCAAGCTGAAACTCAGTTTGGAGAACTGTGTGAAGTGTCTGGCAAAAGTGACATTAGTATTGAGAAATGGGTCCTAACGTCTGTAAAAACCTGTAACTTGCAATAACCCCAAACTCAGAGAAAACATTCGTTTGTGTCATCATGGGGAAATATGAAGGAGTAAAAATAATTTACTTGAAATCTGTTGTTCGCGGTGAAAATTCCAACTTTACTTAATTAGATCATTTCCAGAGTTTCACAGATGGACTGTGTGAGCCAGCAGAAAGTGTTGACCAGCTTTTACAGGTGTTGTCAGTCAATCAGCTGCCTTTGCAGAGTTCTGTTTGTATTCACACGGGTGGCAGTTTACAGTTTTTCTCAATTGCTAAAGCACAATTCCTGAAACCTTGCTCTCTTTTCTTAAAACATTAAACACAAAACCTCAGCTTCAAGCACGATTTACAAAACCTCTCATTCCTCTTGCAAAATCAAACTTTTGCCTCAAAACAGTTTTAGCTGTGCTCAAAATCAAACACTACTCTCAAATCATAAACAAATTACTCAAAATAACATACACCATCAAGCAGTCAGTAAACAATACACCAAAAAATAGAAAGCACAATGTTCAGGGCCATACGATTTGTTTATTGTACCATATAGAGCCTATTGTGCTACAGTGTTCAATGACAGTGAAAAAAATACATAAAATGAAAAACATCAAAGGACTAAACATGTTATCAATGGGCCTCTTCTTGTCTGTGGGCTGGGTCAGGCCACAGCTCTTCATCGACATCACATGCAATATTTTCCCTCCTGAGGCTCAAATTGGGTTGCACTCCAAGTCCTGCTTCCCTCATTGTCAGCGCATGGACAACAACACGGTCTATGATTGTTGCTCAAATTTCATTGGACATTTCCACTCTTTGTCTCGCTCTTCCTCTTCATCCTCCTCTTTCTCTTTCTTGCCCTCCTCCTCATCCCCCACCTCGCATACACACCCGTCCTTGTCCTCTCACATGAATTCTTCTATCCATTGTCACACTTTCTCATTCCCACCTTCAACAACCTGTTTGCTCTCTGAACTTGCTTATATTGGTCGTCACGTCATTTCAAACAAGTGAAATCTATTTTGGCTGATTGTGTTCAATCAATGACATTTGTGCTCTTGTTATGGGTAAGTGTGTGCCACTTGTGTTTACTCTTATGGACGACGTGTACATTAGAGTGCAGAATGTGTTTTAAGAATGAGAATGTGTTTAGAGTTTTGCTAAACCGTGTGAAATGTTTAAGGTTTTGACAACAGGCTCAACAGTTAGCTTAATGAGTTCAAGCAACTGAGAACTTTCTTCAATGGATTTTAGTGTTTTAGCAATAGAGAAAAACTGTAAGCGCTATTTTTGCAAAACTCTACACACAAATAAAAACCTTTCACCCAATTATCAAAACATTGTAGTTCTCTTGCAAAAACAAACACAGCTTGATTAGCTCTTCACACATTCGTAAAAATGGTGTTTTCATATCAAACAGTACACACAGGCCATCATCTACTAAGCACACAACGCGTCAACTGTACACTGGTGACATAAATACAAAACACATCTGGCTTTTGCTTTCTCTGTAAACAGATGTCAATTTGAGGTCATACTTTTGTCGTAGTGTCATGCAAACATACACGGATCCAAACTTCAAGTATTGGTGTTTATTCACACTCGTCAAAACCAAGACAAAGTCAGAACACAAAATAGTCATTTCACAAAAAACAAAACAAAAAAAGGAAAACAATAAATGACAATCAGCCTACATCATGTTGTTTTCTGGGTCCAGCCACAAAATTTCATCCACATTGCACGCAATATCCTCCAGTCCAATGCACCGGGGAAAATATCTCCTTGAATGCCGTATCCAAGCCTGGCATGATGCCTGGTCAAGATCTCCACATGCCTCCTCCATTGCCTGTAAAAGGGCTACCTGTTGATGAGGATGACGGTCGTACACTTTCCAGCGCCAGGCAGAGAAGAACTCCTCGATGGGAATGGAGAGTATGGAGGGAGGTTGAGTGCCGTGCTGGATGGGTGGTCTGTAAACCAGTTGCGGACTAAAGCAGCTCTATGGAAACCAACATTGTCCCATATGTTGACATACCAGGTATGCTCTGGTCTCTGAACAGTGAGCATTGATCATGCCATGTAAGGTGTCCAGGAATGCAATAATGTGTGCAGTGTTGTATGGGCCTATGGTTGCATGATGGTAAACAACACCATTTTGGCTTATAGCTGCACACATGGTTATGTTACCACCACGTTGTCCTGGGACATGGACGATGACACAGTGTCCAATAATGTTCCTGCCACGTCTCCTGGCTTTACTGAGGTTAAAACCAGCCTCATGTACAAAAAATAGCTCATGTACCATGGCACCTGCTGCCATCACTCTCTGGACAAGACAACACAAATGCAGCACATCAGGCCCATGCACAGCACAACAGTATGCAATTCCAAATTCAGAACCAATGACACCATAGCTTACCTGCACATAGTCATATCGCAGTTGCTTTGCACGTTCTGTGTTTCTGTCGAAAGGAACTCTGTAAATTGGCCTCATTCTTATTCCGTGGCGCACAAGTACACGACTTAGTGCAGAAATGCTTGCACTGTGTATATTTTGAAAGATGGTGTCATCATCAATTATGCGCTGCTGTATTTTGCACAGTCTTATTGCATTATTGGCAATCACCATGTTCACTACATGGGCCTCTTGCTCTGGAGTGAACATGCTTCCTCTGCACCCAACATCTGGATGTCTAGCAATTCTGTAAAGTAACTATTTCAGTATGTTTGCATGTATGGTACTGTTGTGTTTCTCATTAGAGCATGGCAGTGCTACAAATACTTACCGATTCTCATTTTGAGATGTCCTAATGATGCTTGCCACAGTGTAGCAGGCTGAACCCGTTGACCAGCTTCCCTCAGGGTCATCCCATGGTTGACGACATGGTCCACTATTGTGGCTCTGATGTCACCAGCTATTCTATTCCTTACTCTTCTTACCATTCCTCTCTTCCCTCCTCATCCTCTTCTTGCTCCTCCTTGTCCTCTTCCTCCAGCTTCTTCACCTCCACGTCCTCTCCCTTGGCCTCCTCCGATTCTGACTCGCCACACTCTTACTGCTCCTTCCATTGTACTCCACATTGACAGCTTACCTGTGGCTTATTTATTGTGCTTAGGCTGACTGCAAAGTGAACAAATGATCTAAAACAGTGTTCACATGTGAAAGTGTGCCAGACAGTAGGCAAAATAGTGTTAATGATAACCATACATGTGTATAATTTTGCTAGGAGTGTGTTGGAAATTTGGTAATTGAGTGTAAGCAGTGAGTTGCGTTTAAAGTTCTGCAAAAAGAGTATCGTGCAGTGAATTGTGCCTACTGTTTTGCAAAGTGTGTGTTACAAAATTGCAAACGGAGTGCAAAGCAGTGTTTGTGCTTTCAGTTTTGCAAACGCAGTGAGTGGTTTTGCTATAAGTATTATTAGTTTTAGAAATTGTGCCATAAGAATCACAGTTAGGGTTTTAGCCATCAGAAAAAAAACTGTAAGGTAGGGTTAGGGTTAGAAAGTAATAAAAGAGTAATCAAGAGAGTAGTAAATAAAGTAATACCATTCAAATACATTTAATGTTGAAGCATTTGTAAGATAATCTCTCTGAGATACAGTACATCCCTTTTTCTTTGAAATTGCATGAAATGGTAGTTGTTGTGTGTGTGTGTGTGTGTGTGTGTGTGTGTGTGTGTGTGTGTGTGTGTGTGTGTGTGTGTGTGTGTGTGTGTGTGTGTGTGTGTGTGTGTGTGTGTGTTCAGAAGCTCTGAAAACTGGGAGGGGCTTGGAGTAGAGTGTCTGCTCCACTAGCTTGGAGAGGTGGGAGGCAAATTAATTTGCGATTTCCCAAATGGCGGATTTCAGGCACACGATTCCTAAAACCTAACAAAGACAGAAAACCTATTGACAGATTTTATTCACATTTGGAGTGTTTATAGAAGCAGATCCCTGTCAAATTCTTGTCCCGAGTCAGTCTGCAAACCTCTGGTGATATGTTGTTGTTAGACACTTAAAAGGAAATTCCTGAAACAAAATAAGAAACTGGGGCCAGTCTGGACCTGTTGGATCGTCTGGCACATGCAGCCTCGGAGCTTCTTCGCTGATGATGTTGAAACAGGAGGATTGCTGAGGTCCCGTAATGAGTCAATTCAGAAAACACGGCCTCCGGGGACACTTTTGCTGTTAGAAAAAAATGAACCAATTTTAATTCGTATAGAATCAATGCATGACTTGAATGAAATGTCCCGTTATTCTAAAACTGTCTTAAGGTCTGATTTCATGTTTTTATGTGTGTCACAGTGCTGTGGGTAAAACATGTCTCCTCATCAGCTACACAACCAATGCATTCCCCGGGGAATACATTCCTACTGTGTGAGTATAACACACACACACACACACACAGGCTTTTGATATCTTTTCATAAACCAAGCACACACGAGCTGCAGTAAAAGCCTTCCTGCTTAGAAACGGACTCGTCAGGACTGGTAACAACAGGGCGGAGGAGAAAACACACACTTCATTTTGAAGTCACACTTCTTCACAGTTTCAGCTCTTTAGAACAGGAGTGTTCAGTCACACACATTTCATCCTACCTGTTACTGTCACACCCCGGGCCTCTAAAACAGGACAGAAGGACACGTTGTTCTCTGCTGTTTGTTTACTCAGCAAATTGTTTGGTGAAACATAGATTTTCCCTGAATGAATGTTTTGTCAGTATTTACGTAAAAGTTAGGAAGTCAGACTTTAATTGTGGATCTCAGATTATTTTACATGTTCCTGAGTCAGAAATATCTCTAAAGAATCACTAGAGTAAGAGTAGATGTTATCTGTCTTTAACTCTAAAGCCAACTGGAAAAAAGGGATGATGACGTTCGGAAGCAACAAAAGTTCAACATGTAAACATTTTATGATATTTTAGGTGTTTTCTTGATTGGTTATGTCCATTTTTGCAACAGTTTGGTTTATTTCTATAGCTGCACACCTGGTTATGTTACCACCACCATCAGAAAGAAAGAAAGAAAGAAAGAAAGAAAGAGAAAGAAAGAAAGAAAGAAAGAAACCAGCTTTAGGCTAATTTCCATTTATGTGGCAAGTAAATGCATATTTATTTATTTATTTATTTAAGCATTTACATTCTAATAGTCATGCAGATTTCACAACAAACCTCAAAGGGAGCAGGCTGAAGCAGGGAAGGTTATGTTCACCTACCCCTCATATGAAGACATGACACACAAACGCGGTCATAATTACTAAGTTCAATCCAAACATGCATTTAAAACACATATATTGATTCAAACCAGTCAAGTTAGCTATTTTATAAATAAAGTAAGTACCTTAGTTTATTACAAACTATTTTAAGGCTAGACAGAAATCTGGGTGCAAAAATTAACTATTGACCAGGAAAACAAATTCAACACAATAAAGAAAACAAACTGCTGCATTGCAGTGTCTCTGTGTGACCACAGGGTGGCAGTGTTGCTCAGAGATTCTAACAGCAGGAACCCAGGTGGTATCTTTAGTGTCAGACATCACAATCCTAAAAACCTTCTCTGTCAGTCCAGTCATCTTAGAAACTCAGTCTTAGGGCTGGTAACCTCAGGGTACCTCACGACACGATAACATTCACGCCACATGACTCACGATATGATATTATCAGGATACGGCGATATGGCAAAAGTTAGCCTACAACATGTTTAACCTTTTAAATTTATTATGCCCTGAAATTATTAAAATACAGTTGGTAAACGTCAACTGCTTTTAAATGTTTAACAGTCAGTCAATGTAAAAACAAATGTAAATGTCTTACAGTTACTCGTATAGGAAAGTCCATGCATACAAACATTTAAGTGCCTTACACCGACACAAGTGTGTAAAATAATAAGCTGCAGGAAGACGTTTCTGCAGTAAAGAAACCATAAAAAAACAAATGTTTCTTTCCGCAGACAGCCATGAGTCCTCTGCTCTAGCCCTGGCCTGTTTGTGCGTGGCAGGAATCGTTTTGTCAGTGAAATGTCTGGCTTGCTATGATACACCTGGGTTCACCGATGCGCATCATAAAGCAAAATCTGTCCTTCTCAACAGTGCTGTGCGCACAAAGAGACTGATTTACGCATCTGCGTCAGCTTCACAAGCGAGAGACTCACACGCATTCACAGAGACTTCTTCAAGCTGTTCTGTGTCTGCCGCTATATCTTCAGCTTCCTTTATGTTTCTGAGAGCACCACGGCAATGCTGTGGATGAAAGCAGCGCCCTGACCAATCACAAGCTTGGCCAGGGCGCATCGTTTTCATCCAGCTTTGTTTCATCCACACAACTAATCCAAAGTGAGCCCTAACTTTAGGACAAGCTGGTGAATCTTTTAATACTTTTCTTTCCCCACTGTTCAACTCCGCCATATTGTCCCTGATGTTCTTCTTCTTCACCAGGTGTTTTTAGTTCATTCTCATGAGGAGAGCTCCCTAATGGACCTCTGCGGTAGTGGTTAAAAAGCCGATCAATGGAAAGAGCATACTGGTACTCGTTCGTGAGTTGAAATATCGCAGTATTTCACCGGATCGGTATTTTGTCCCACCCCATTCATAGTTTATGTTTAATACATTTAAATCTATTTTGAAATAATTTCTTTTCATGATATATTTTTTCTCTCAAATTCAGGTTGAAACCTGTTAAATAATCAAACTTCCTGCGTGTGTCACTCATAAATCACATGATTGGTTGTTTGAATTTAACACCCGGTTGACTAATGACTGACCTTTTATTTTCTCGACAGCTTTGACAACTACTCAGCTAATGTGATGGTGGACAGCAAGCCAGTGAACCTGGGACTCTGGGATACAGCAGGACAGGAAGATTACGACAGGCTCCGCCCACTCTCCTACCCACAGACGGTATAAAATAATTATATGTGCATGTGTTTGATCAGAAAGCAGAACCCATTTAATCTCCAACTGTGAAACTGAAAGTTTAATTTGCAGCTGTCCAGCCCACAGCCGTCCGACTGAAGCGTGTCCTCATTAATTCTAATGACAGGAACGGAAATAAGAGGAGAATGTTCCTCAGGAGAGGGCAGATAAGAAAAGGAAATTAAATGTAAAGTGAATAAGTGGCTGGCTTTTGGGGTTAAAAAAATACTGACATATTAAAGATAAACAAATCCTGAGGGAACATTTAGTTCCTGTTTATGTTTAAAACTGCCTTTCTGCTCACCCCATTCCAGGATGTTTTCCTGATCTGTTTCTCCCTGGTGAGCCCGGCCTCCTACGAGAACGTCAGAGCTAAGGTGGGTTTTACGTCTGTTGTAGAAAACATCTAACAAAGTCAGTCTTATCACTAAAAATGAGACTGTTTCCATCCGTAAAATGACCCATCATGCATCAATGCATCACAGAATAATGTATTCAGTTCTGATGAACTGGTTTTGCATGATTAAATCTGTAATATTTCATTTTGTCTCTCAGTTTGTTTCAAAGACATTCAGTAGAGTAAAGTACATAATCTCTCATTGTGATGACATAACCATTAGAAAATGGCAAAAGCCGAAAATACAATCCGCCATGCTGAGCTGAGTCCTTGTTGATGGAGGTTTAAAATAAAAACTCACTGTAAGAAAAATCCACAGAAAGCTGAGGTGGTATGAGTATCTATTAAAAAATAATAAAAAAGAGGTTATAGATGAGTGATAAAATGATTAAAGAAAAACAAAGGAAACACGTTTAAAGAAATGGTTATAAATTAAAAGTCTTTTTAAAAATGCATTAAGTGACAAGTAAAAAAAAACTCATGTTTTGCATCCTTTTGTGCTGCCTTGAGGGTCCCTACTGCCTCTAGAAACCCTCCAAATGTGGAAAAAGTTCATCCATCCCTTTTCTGTCAGATTTTGGTCTCAGGAACGATGTGTCTAAATAAATAATTTTTCACAAAACTCTTGTTTGTGATGTCACAAACAGGCTTTTTGAAAAGGCTTGTTTTTGGCATACAACCACTTCTCAAACGGAAGAGGGAGCTGCTGCTGGATGAGCAGCAATTCTACTTTGAGTCTGAGCTGGGGAGGTGTGGGTGGGGCCAGCTAAAGCTTGTTTTGTTAAAGTGACAGAGCCCTGAAACGGCTCATTCTGGAAGGTACAGAAAAATGTCACAAATAAAACTGCTGAAATCCCTTTATGTGAGATTTAGTGCAAAAAACATCATATATAGAACACAGAACTATTAAAATATTAAAAACAGCCTTAAAGGGTTCCGTTACAACTTTTTGTATTTTAAAATAATTTTATTGAGCCAGTATGTGCTAAAAGGACCCTTTACAGGGTTAATGAAATGCCATCCAGTCCCTATTGCCCCTGTGGACAGAATATTCCACATGCAACTTCAGACTGGTGGGCTGCTCTGTTGGGAAAATTGAGCTGACATACCTGGTGCTGCAGTCTGGTTTCATTACGCTTCCTGCATGTTTTAGATCATGAACACCGCTGATTGATTTAATTTAGTGATAAATCACTCCTCTAGATACCAATGAAGGCTGGGGAGACATTTCAGCTGTTAGATTAAGGTGTTAAAAGACAAACGCACAGTGACAAGATAGGTTTTGCTTTTGGTTCAACAAACGGACACCAGGGGGTGCTAAAAACAGGCAAAAAGTTCTCCTTTAAATGTCTTTTATTCACTTATGTCATGTTTCAGGAACATGTCCTTCCTCTCTCGCTTTCCTCCTTAGTGGTACCCCGAGGTCCGCCACCACTGCCCCTCCACGCCCATCATCCTGGTAGGCACCAAGCTGGATCTGAGAGACGAGAAGGAGACCATCGAGAAGCTGAAAGAGAAAAAGCTGGCGCCCATCACCTACCCACAAGGCCTTGCCCTGGCTAAAGAGATAGGTCAGTCAGGTTTCTTTGTGTGATGAGGACTTGGTGAATAGACACGTACAGATAAGCGCACATTTATGAACTCATAACAGACCCCAGATCAGAAGAAAAAGTATGTCAATCAGAAATGTGTTATGTGACTGTGTTTTTGGTATTCGAAAAATTGCACCAAAACATTTTTCTGCTTTTGAGAGACTTCAACTTTTTTAGTATTTTGTGGTCTTTATGCATGTGTTTGTGTGTGTAGATGCAGTAAAGTACCTGGAATGCTCCGCTTTGACTCAGCGAGGTCTGAAAACTGTGTTTGATGAGGCCATCCGTGCTGTGCTCTGCCCACAGCCTGCCAAGGTCAAGAAGAAGCCCTGCTCACTGCTTTAAAGGTAAAACAAACACATGCGGCTTGTAAAGTTTGCATCTGTTGTTTTAAAGTTTTGTTGTAATGTTAAATTTAATACAGTTATTTTAAAATATTGAAAATGTTGAAAATGCTGCAGGAAAGATACCAGATAGAATCATTTAGACAAACACTGAGAATTTAAGCTGTTTCAGGCTAAACGATTCTGCTGATGATGTCACTTGTGATATAAAATCTTCAGTCAGATCACAGCAGCTGTAATTAATTTTAATGTTTCAGGGCAGTTTTCCAATTTGCAGAGATTTAAGGTAAAAAGTCTTACAATGAAGCAAAAGCCTGACTGACAACCCTCTGAACTGCACTGCCGGAGTGATAATAGAGGTAGAGAGCAGTAACAAAAGACTTTTTCTGGGTTTTTACGATTACCATAATAATTGGATTTAACTTTTGCTATAGTAACATGCCAGGGCGCTGAATATTTTTAAAGTAACAACAAAAACACACTTAAAAAAACTGAGTAAGAAATGAGTCGTTTTCATAAGAACACTATTTCATTTTTTCTCAGACGTGCAGCTTAATATGAAACTGATGTTTTTATTTAAACAGTTTCAGGACCAGAGGAGATAAGGAAGACATTCAGCCTGATCACCTTGTACCCCAAGAAGATTTCTACATTTGTTTGCCGCTAACTTAAACACGTTCTTTGTACTGATAGATAAAATAATGATAAGCGGGTTTTGTGCTCACACGTCGAAGCCTGTTCAGACTGAGAATGAATAATTTCATTACATGCAAAGCATAGGCAACCCACCCCAGTTTGCACACTGTTAGTTCTCCCTGTTAGCTCAGATGTTACCTATTAGCTTCATTTCTTACATATTTCAAGTGATGATAATGTTTTTTGTTGCTAAGAGAAAACCGCGTTTGCATAAAATGTGCATCAAGTGAGATTAAAAGCTATAATTATGATCATAAAGGAAAATTTTATATGAACAAAAGTTTAAAAATGTATTAGAATAAAGTTTGAGAACAAGTGTATCATTTGCTATATCGAAATAAAGCTGCAATTTTACTGTGAAGTGAATTTTTGGAAAATCTATGTGCAACCATCACGTCTTTCACAGTTTTAGAGCTGGGAAGACTAAGTTGGGTCTGTCTGAGATAATGTTGATGTATCTGATGGTGTTTCTGCCATCTGTTCTCAACATCATCTGTTTCACTTTGCTTTGCTGAAGGGCAACACGTCGGAGCAACAATATCAATCCAACTAATTCCTGTTGATTACCAGGAGGCAGCCTGATTAATGGTGCAAATGCAGTCATAACTGTCTGCTCACCAGGTGGAACACAAGATCACTATCTGAGTGTACAGTGTACAAGTGCGTCAAAGAATAAATGACTCTCTAAAAGTACAACGCTGAGGTTAGGGACATCACCAAATGTAAAATATCTCATCAATACCCTATTTCAACACGTATCTTGTTCATCCATAACAATTCACACATCATTTTATGTCTCACACACACACACACACACACACACACACACACACACACACACACACACACACACACACACACACAGGTTTACATCCATGTAGATAACACACTTGTCTGTATCTG
This sequence comes from Nothobranchius furzeri, assembly GCF_043380555.1. NCBI lineage: Eukaryota > Metazoa > Chordata > Actinopteri > Cyprinodontiformes > Nothobranchiidae > Nothobranchius > Nothobranchius furzeri. The sequence goes on along the minus strand of NC_091744.1, from coordinate 118,045 downwards.
TGCATGTTTATAGTTTATTGTATTCATAAAGAAATTTAGTACAGATGGGACTGTAACAATATTTCTGTTACACATCTGAAATAAATGATGTGAATATAAGTAAATTATTAAACTTTGATCATGTTTCAGCTTTTCCAGTCAGTAATAAAATAATCCTGACAGAAAAATATGACATCTATAAAAGGAGGGTCACTGAGTTGAAGGGAAATAATCTGATCGTGATCTCTGATCATGTAAAGAAATTCCCAGTAAATGAATACATTTATTTAATGATTAATTGGGAATTATGAGAAATTTAGAAAGAAATGTTGGTTTTCCACCAAACTAATTTCTTACAAATTTGTTTTGCATATTTTCTGTTGAAACCTAATGACTTCACTCTCTGAAAATAAATTCTGACTGCAACAAGACTCCCTCCCACATTTAATCTGCTTTAGTCACGAGTTTAGTTTGTGTATTCTCGGTCTTAGCTTTCAGAGCTCTAGTCAGAGATAAAAAGCCTGCAGGCATCTTTTTCTCTCTAAACATAAAAACAGTTTTCACAGGCCTAACACTTGTCTGATGACCAGTAATTAGGCCTACTGTGTCACCCTACTCCTACACTATCAGCAAGGTGATGTCAGTAATCAGTGCGCATTTAAAACATCTGGTATGAGGGAGCAGTGGTAAAACTTCATCCATTCTTTATATATTATAGACCACATTAATGCATTTTTGTTGTTTTCCTACTCCAAAACACTTGATTTACCTGTTCAGCACCTCATTAGGCTCTAAAAAAGCTTGTTAAAGAAGGAAAGGAGGTGTCTATCCCTGCTTTAAATGGTCTCTCAGTCCAAGTTGAATTACTGAAATCAATGAATGTGTAACCATTTTCTAATTTTTGAAGTTTTCCCTGTACAAGTAAAATCGTGCGAAAGGTATTCATTTTATCACAAGTTAACACCTCACAGTGAAATATAATAGTAAGCTTTGCAATCTGCAATCCCCAAACCTGATCTTAAAAACTTTTTTTAAAACATCATTCCCAGATTCAGTGGTCTTAGATTTATATAAAGCAAACATTTTGAGATTGTTATACCCCAAAATGAAAAAAAATATATAAAAATAATAATTATAAAAAAGATGAAAGATTTTTGAAGGTTGTGATATATTTGATATGGTATCAATATGTGTTGTGGTGTATTACCACTCCCTGCCACCAGGAGTCAGGAGTGACTTCTGTTGTAGCCAGCCCAGGAGCTGGAGAAGTTAGAGAAATTCCATGTTCCTAATAAACCAGCAAAATACCACACGCTTTGAGTGGATTATTTTGTAATAGTGAAGATATCACAGAGGTGCAATACCTTTCATAAAAATGAACAGCAGTAGCTCAGGAGGTAGGGCAGGTTGTCCTGTAATTGGAAGGTTGCAGGTTTGATCCTGGCTCCTACCAGAGAATGCTGCTGTTGTGTCCTTGAGCAAGACACCTAAACTGCCTTGCCTGCTGGTGGTGGTCAGAGGGGCCGGTGGCGCCAGTGTCAGTATTGCTTCCACCAGTGCGCCCCAGGGCAGCTATGGCTACATTGTAGCTCATCATCACCAGTGTGTGAAATTGTGTGTGTGTGAATGGGTGAATGAATAATTGTGTTGTGAAGCGCCTTGGGGGGTTGGAGAACTCTTAAGAAAGTGCCATACAAATACAGGACATTTACCATGTTTACTATATAAAACTGTTCAAAATGATTAAACATTTTTTGTTGGTATAAAGTCAAATTAAATAAAAGTAAATTAAAAAAATATTTACAAAAAAAAATCTAAAAATAGATCTAATTTTATTTTTAATGAACCCTCTCAGGTTCAAAATAAGTTTTGATAAAAGGATGAACAACTAAGTCCTTCAGGGGTATTTCTGAGTTAAATAATGCTCAATATACACGTATGTGGAGTAACAAGGGGTCTCATTTATCAAACATTGCGTAGAATCCTTACTAAAACCATATTTAAGCTCAGCAAAAAAATGTACTTACACCAAGTAGGTTTGTGATCTATCAGATATGGAGTATGCACAGCTGCACGCAAGCTCCGCTTCATGAATCGGAGACTAACGAGAATGTTTCTCAGCTGCATTTTAGTCACATCCCGCCCTCACCACGCCCACTTACTGCCATAAATAGTCAATGCAAAGTGCCTTGTGGATCTCATGCACGTACATAAGCCGGCTGTTGCAGCTCTCCGCCAATGACATGGTGACCGTAGATCAAGGCAGATCAAGGAAACACAATTTCACAGAAGCAGAAGTTGAGGTACCTGTGGGTGAGGTGGAGAAATGAAAGGAAGTGCTTTTGCAAAACAAATAAGAGAAAATCCACTGAGTGGCACAGCGTTGCTGAAGCCGTCAATGTTGTGAATTCTTCATAGAGATCTGTGGCGGATATAAAAAAAAGGTCCAATCAGGATCCCCAGACTCCCAGGTGAAAGTCATGCGCACTAACCAGTCAGCCAAACAGAGGTCTCCCTTGTCCAACTAGCCAGGGCGCATGATCAGTCGGGTCACAGTGATAGGACACACACACTGTCCCCCTGCTGATATTCTGTATTCCGTATTCTGTGCTTCAGGCTGTGTGTGTGTGTGCACGAGTGTGTGCGTGTGGGGGGTCTTGTTCTGTGTGAAAACAAAGCAGTACAAGTGATAATGCTGCAGGATTTCATAATTTTGTCTTTCTCAGCAGCAGCACTGCAGGTGCTCTCCATGTCCAGCATGTGTGTAAGCCAGGTCCTTAGTCAACTTAAAGTTGCGCACAATTTTCCGCTAAGTTTTCTGTGATAAATCCCAAAGTTTGCGTGGAAAGTTGCTTACGCAATTTTTTGACCCCGTTTTGTGCGTAAGCAAGCTTGATAAATGAAGCCCCAGGTACGTAGGTAGGTTTTAACTGTTACAAATCTGCAACGATTGCCTCCAGAGGGCTAAAAAATATGGTTGGTTTAGTATCAATAATCAAACAAAAGATAAGTAGTAATTGATTCTCCGTTAATCACCTTGCTGCAGTATATTGTAATAAAGCTCAGAGATTTGGCTTTAAAGGCACACTTTGCAGTTTTGCTTGCTTTTAGCTCCCCCTATAATCCGTTAATAATTCTGTGTGGTCAAATCGAAAACAAAACCTATCTCTTTCCCCCAGCCTTCCTTAGTGTCTACATGAGTGATTCATCACTAACTTAAATTATCTAAAACATGCATGAAACATGCTGGAACCAGACAGCAGTGCCAGGTATGTCATCTCAATTTTTTTTAGGTCCCAACAGAGCTGCTCACCAGTCTGAAGTTGCAAATGCGGCACTCTGGCCACAGGGAGTGGTGGACATCTGAGTGACATTTCATTAACCCTGTAAAGGGTCATTTTAGCACATACTGGCTGAAGAAAAGGATTTAAAAACATGAAAAAGTTGTAAAGCATGGCTTTAATCATTTTAAGATATATCACCTAGTCAAGACACATTTACAGTCAAGACACATTTACAGCTCTACAACAAGCATCTAATTTTTTTAGTTTGTGCTTGAGTTTTTTTCCTTTATAGCAACAAAAGCCATTTATTTCTTATAACGAACAAACCCCACATCAGAACACGCTTTAGCTAGAGCTGCACAGACTGAAGCATCAAAACAAGCTCTAGTAAGACATAAAAAGTGAGCACGAGCTTAAAAAACATTCTTTACATTTTATTTAGTTTAAATCTTCTTAGTCTTAGAATGGAGTCCAAACAGACAGTCAGACATTACAGAAAGTGATTTACCACGGTGCTGCAGTTCCTGTTCTGTTCAGTTATATGCAGATGACATGGTCTTATACTGTTCTAAGTCGTGTAAATCTGAAATACAAGAAGCTCTTCAGCCTAATTTTGACGAGGTGCAGCTCTGGCTAGCTCAGAACAAACTTCTTTTAAATAAATCTAAGACTTACTCCATGCTGTTTCATAGATGTAGTACTTTATCTGATATTGACAGGACTCTTAATCTTTATTTTTTAGATTCCTCGCCAGTACATTCTTCTGTTAAAATGAAATATTTAGGAGTCTGGCTGGAGCCAGAGCTGTCTTTTAAATTTCACATTCACACGACATGTCTTATGGTCACACGGTGTTTACGAATCCTTTACAACTCAATAAATTGCTTTGAACCTATTGTACGCAAGCGCCTTGTCACTCAGCTTCTGTTGCCGATTACTGATTATTCTGATATTTTGTACCAAAACTCAACAGTTTCTAGCCTGTGGTCTCTTGATGTCTACAACAGTTTGTGTCGTTTTATTTTGTGGTGTTCTTTCAACACTCATCATTGTTATATGTATGAACTTCTTGGTTGGCTGCCTTTAAAAGCTAGACGACAATTTCATTGGCTGACATTTATGTTTAAGTGCATTTATTTTGATTTTCCACTTTATCTGAAAACTCTTTTGGTTCCCATTGATTCCATGTATTCTACCCGTTTAACTACTTTTCCATCATTTGTTGTTCCTCGTTTTAAAAAGGAGGTGGGTAGACTCGCCTTTTGTGTTAAAGCTCCTCAGGACTGGAATAAATTACCCACTGAATTAAGATCTATCTCTTCAATTCGCCAATTTTCCCGCACTGTTTATGCTTATGTAAAGCCAAGCTGTAGTTGCTTTGTTTAATCTTTGTTATAATGATTTTGCGCATTCACTGGCTAAAATGCTGTTTTTGTTGCCAATAGTTGTATTCAACTAGGATATTACTCCACTTTAGGTTTAAATACAATGTAATATTTTGCCCTTATTTCTTTTTGAGTGCCCCACAGCAATTTTATTTAATTAAATTGTGTATATAGGTATTTACATACGTATGTACATGTGTGGGTATCTATGTATCCATGCATATGTGTATTTATTTGTGCGTGTGTACGCATATATTTACGTGTGTGTATATATATATATATATATATATATATTTATACATATCGTTATTTTTACTGTTATTATTTATTTACTTTCCTGCTTTTTTTCTTTTTTAATCTGCTATAACTTTCTAACTCTGCCACCTTATTTGTTATTGGTTGTGTTGTAGGAGGACCTGCTCAAAAACGAGATGTTACATCTCAAACAGTTAATTCTCCTGAAAAACAAAAGTTAAATAAATAAATAATAAAGTGCCCTATTTACTTCATTTTTAACTACTTGTACAATCTGTTACACACAGTCAATAAAGATATGCATTTACCTTTTCACTTTACCTTTACATTTTCATTTTCACTGAGGTCATAACACCAGTTGGGCTCAGTAAATAAATGGAACATTTTTTATTATTTTAGGCAACGCTGCATTACAGCATTTTATGAGGAGTCATTTAATGCTACCTTAATTATTGTGCAGATAGAAGACATACACGACAGGTCAAATTCTATCTTTAGCTGAACATTGATTAAGCATCTACAGTATATATCTCACTGATAATGGTCAGTGTGTGTGCTGTAGCATGTGGGAGTAGCTTCTGTGCAGCTCTGAACAGTAATGATAACTATAATAAGATATTTGAGTCTCCCCAAAGCCTTTTTGTACCCAGCCAGCCTTGACCTCCTCCTAACAATATTGTGGCATAATCAGGCACAACTGAAGGCCAAACTCACAAAGCTGCAATACAAACAAATGAGATTTAGTAATTGACCTTGTTATTTATTGACTAACTCATTAGGTTTGATGTAATGCAAACATGCAAACCAGAACACTGTTTTTATAATGTAGCTGACTTTCTGACCAACAATCAAAACCTGCATCTGTCAATGTATTTGTACATATTTTCAATTCATACTGGAAAAGGCAACTGGCAGGTTCTGCTGATTCCAAACTGAGCCTAAAGCATTCCTTGTGACTTCTATATTCACAATTTTATCATGTCAATCATTGCCTGGAAGGCTGTTTAGTCGTCTACCATGCAGGCACAGTCCATAAAGGGTCAAATAGTTTGTCCTCGTGTTACAGCCAAAGGGAGCCCGCCCTGTAGTACTACAAAATGCGTGGGACGTACTGTAAACCATGAAATTCAGCTGGAAGAACTTGTCCAAACTGGCTGGATATCGGCAGGAACCGAGCTATCTTGGTTACAGAGTGACATGGAAAATAAAGGTTAGTGGGTTTCTGCAGGTTTTAGCTTCGGTCTCCAAAAAGACCGTTTGATAGACTGAAAAAAATAATGGCAGATTATAATTGGCTTTGAAGTAACCCACGTTACCTGGTTGATTAAAATACACAAGTTCATTGTTTATTAAAGAAAAAGAAAAACATATACAGATCAACAAGAATGGCGAAAACAGAAATGTGGATTTTTTTCTCAGAGCACACCAGGTAGAGGTAGAAAAATGTATGGCACCTATCCCTGCTTCCGTGACTATGGCTGTAAGCAACATTTCTCTTGTTCAATCAATCAATCCATCAATCAAAGCTTTATTTATAAAGCGCCTTCCGCAACCCTGTCAGGAAGCCCAAAGCGCTGAACATGGTTCAGTTGAAGGTAAATATATTGAATAAATCAAAAATAAAAGCAATTCAAATTACAAAATACAAATTACAAGGATCTTTCATGGCGGTTAAAATGAAGAGTCGGAGTACCCGGCCCGGAGGGTTACCGGGGTCCCACCCTGGAGCCAGGCCTGGGGTTGGGGCCCGTGAGCGAGCGCCTGGTGGCCGGGCTTTCGCCCATGGGGCCCGGCCGGGCCCAGCCCGAACCGGATACATGGGCTCGTCCAACTGTGGACCCACCACCCGCAGGAGGAACATGAAGGGTCCGGTGCAATGCGAATCGGGTGGCAGACCAAGGCGGGAGCCTTGGCGGTCCAATCCCCGGACAAGAAAACTAGTTTTTGGGACATGGAACGTCACCTCGCTGGCGGGGAAGGAGCCGGAGCTTGTGGCAGAGGTTGAGCGGTACCGGCTAGATATAGTCGGACTCACCTCGACACATTGCATTGGCTCTGGAACCCGAGACCTGGAGAGGGGTTGGACACTCTACTTTGCTGGAGTTGCTCCGGGTGAGAGGCGGAGGGCTGGGGTTGGCTTTTTGTTAGCTCCGAGACTCTCTGCCTGTGTGTTGGGGTTTACCCCGGGGGACAAGAGGGTAGCTTCCTTGCGCCTTCGGGTCGGGGAACGGGTCCTGACTGTTGTTTGTGCTTATGGGCCAAATATCAGTTCAGAGTACCCACCCTTTTTGGAGTCCCTGGGACGAGTGCTAGATAGTGCTCCATCAGGGGACTCCATTGTCCTGCTGGGGGACTTCAATGCTCACGTGGGCAATGACAGCTTGACCTGGAGGGGTGTGATTGGGAGGAACGGCCCACCTAATCTGAACTCGAGCGGTGTTTTGTTATTGGACTTCTGTGCAAGCCGCAGTTTGGCCATAACGAACACCATGTTCGAACATAAGGATGCCCACCGGTACACTTGGTACCAGGGCAGCCTAGGTCACAGGTCGATGATAGATTTTGTAGTCGTATCATCTGACCTGCGGCCGTATGTTTTGGACACCCGAGTGAAGAGAGGGGCGGAGCTGTCAACTGATCACCACCTGGTGGTGAGTTGGATCAGATGGCAAGGGAACATGCCGCGTAGACCTGGCAGACCCAAACGCATAGTGAGGGTCTGCTGGGAACGCCTGGCAGAAGAACCTGTCAAGACGGTCTTCAACTCCCACCTCCGGCAGAGCTTTGACCACGTCCCGAGAGCAGTGGGGGACATTGAGTCCGAGTGGGCCTTGTTCCACTCTGCGATTGTCGAGGCGGCTGTTGCTAGCTGTGGCCGTAAGGTGGCCGGTGCCAGTCGTGGTGGCAACCCCCGTACCCGCTGGTGGACACCAGAGGTTCGGGGAGCCGTCAGGCTGAAGAAGGAGGCCTACAGGGCGTGGCTGGTCTGTGGGTCTCCGGAGGCAGCAGACAGGTACCGTATAGCCAAGCGGGGTGCAGCAGTGGCAGTTGCCGAGGCAAAATCTCGGGCGTGGGAGGAGTTTGGTGAGGCCATGGAGAAAGACTATCGATCGGCTCCAAAGAGGTTCTGGCAAACTGTCCGGCGCCTCAGGAGAGGAAGGCAGCAACTCGCTCACACTGTTTACAGTGGGGATGGGGAGCTGCTGACGTCAACTGAGGCTATAGTCGGACGGTGGAAGGAATACTTTGAGGAGCTCCTCAATCCCACCAATGCGCATTCCGAGGAGGAACCAGAGCTGGGAGGCCTGGGGATGGACTGTCCGATCTCGGGGGCAGAAGTTGCTGAGGTAGTCAAACAACTACACAGCGGCGGAGCCCCGGGGGCGGATGAGGTTCGTCCTGGGTATCTCAAGGCTATGGATGTTGTAGGGCTGTCATGGTTGACACGTCTCTACAACATTGCGTGGTCATCGGGGGCAGTTCCTAGGGAGTGGCAGACCGGGGTGGTGGTCCCCATCTTTAAGAAGGGTGACCTGAGGGTGTGTTCCAACTATAGGGGGATCACACTCCTCAGCCTCCCTGGAAAGGTCTACGCCAAGGTACTGGAGAGGAGGGTCCGATCGATAGTTGAATCTCAGATAGAGGAGGAGCAATGTGGTTTTCGTCCTGGCCGTGGAACTGTGGACCAGCTCTATACCCTTGCAAGGGTGATGGAGGGGGCATGGGAGTTTGCCCAACCAATCCACATGTGTTTTGTGGATTTGGAGAAGGCTTATGACCGTGTCCCCAGGGGCACCCTGTGGGGGACACTCCAGGAGTATGGGGTGGGTGGCTTTCTGTTAAGGGCCATTCAGTCCCTTTACCAGAGGAGCGTGAGTTTGGTCCGCATAGCCGGTAGTAAGTCGGACCTGTTCCCAGTGAGGGTTGGACTCCGCCAGGGCTGCCCTTTGTCACCGGTTCTGTTCATCACTTTTATGGACAGAATTTCTAGACGCAGCCGTGGTGTGGAGTGTGTCGAGTTTGGTGGCAGGAGAATCTCGTCTCTGCTTTTTGCGGATGATGTGGTCCTCCTAGCTTCATCCAGCTCTGACCTTCAGCTCTTGCTGGGTAGGTTCGCGGCCGAATGTGAAGCGGCTGGGATGAGGATCAGCACCTCCAAATCTGAGACCATGGTTCTCGACCGGAAAAGGGTGGCTTGCCACCTCCGGGTCGGGGGAGAGGTCCTACCTCAAGTGGAGGAGTTTAAGTATCTCGGGGTCTTGTTCACGAGTGAGGGTAGGAGGGATCGGGAGATCGACAGGCGGATTGGTTCGGCGTCTGCAGTGATGCGGACGCTGAGCCGATCTGTCGTGGGGAAGAGGGAGCTGAGCCAGAAAGCCAGGCTCTCGATTTACCGGTCGATCTACGTCCCAATCCTCACCTATGGTCATGAGCTTTGGGTAATGACCGAAAGAACGAGATCGCGGATACAAGCGGCCGAAATGAGTTTCCTCCGTAGGGTGGCCGGGCTCAGCCTTAGAGATAGGGTGAGGAGCTCGGACATTCGGGAGGGACTCGGAGTAGAACCGCTGCTCCTCCGGATCGAAAGGAGCCAGTTGAGGTGGTTTGGGCATCTGGTCAGGATGCCTCCTGGACGCCTCCCCGGGGAGGTGTTTCGGGCATGTCCTGCCGGCAGAAGGCCCCCGGGTCGACCCAGGACACGTTGGAGAGGTTACATCTCCAATCTGGTCCGGGAACGCCTTGGGGTCCTGCCGGAGGAGCTGGTGGACAAGGCCGGGGAGAGGACGGCCTGGAGCTCCCTAGTTGGGATGCTGCCCCCGCGACCCGGACCCGGATAAGCGGAGGAAGACGAGACGAGACGAGACGAGAGAAATTACAAAATAGGTGAAACATTCTGGTACAGGACAAATGTGTAAAACAATGGATAGAGTGGACCAATGAAAACTGTGAAATAAATTCAACATAAAAGAGGGCCAAATCAAACATGTTCTGGAAACGCCAAGTGGAGGAGGTGTGTTTTTAGGCGACTCTTAAAGACTGGCAGAGATGGGGACAGCCTAACTGAGGGTGGCAACTGGTTCCAGAGTGACGGTGCTAGGACTGAGAAAGCCCGGTCCCCACGGGTACAACACCTAGAACGAGGGACAGCGAGCAGGCCTTGGTCAGAGGAGCGCAGAGCACGTGATGGGGAATGTCTGTTCAGGAGAGTGGCCAGATAGGGGGGAGCGCCACCCTGGAAGAAATGATAAACAAAGACGAGGATTTTGAATTGTGAGCGACAGCAAACCAGAAGCCAGTGCAGGGAGGCCATAACCGGACTGATGTGGTCCCGTTTCCTGGTCCCAGTCAGGAACCTGGCTGTGCTGTTCTGCACAATCTGTAGGCGATGCAGTGATGACTGACACAACCCTGCATAGAGAGAGTTGCAGTAATCAAGCCTAGAAATAACAAAGGCATGCAGTACCCGCTCCAGGTGGGCTCTCGACAGCATAGGCTTGATTTTAGCAAGGCTTCTCAGGTGAAAGAAACTGGACCGGATCACAGAATTGATGTGAGCATCAAATTTAAGTCCAGCATCAAGTTTCACCCCCAAACTGGTAACAACTGGTTTTGAGTAGGGAGAAAGAGGGCCAAGATCAAAATAACGATCCACATTCCTGCTGTTGGGGTGAAAAACAATGAGCTCTGTCTTTCCCTCATTCAGATGTAGAACGTTGGCCATTAGCCAAGACTTCACCTCGTTAAGACAGGACACAAAGGACTGGATAGAGTGACCTTTCTCCTGACAGAGTGGAGAGTAAATCTGGCAATCGTCAGCATAGAGATGGAATGATAGGCCGCAGATAAATGGCAAACAAAAGAGGACCAAGGATCGATCCCTGCGGGACCCCCCAGCGGAGCCCCTCCCAAGAAGAAAAAACATCACCCAGTTTAACACAGAATGTCCTGTTGTGGAGATACGATCTAAACCAGTCCAGAGCACACCCTTTGATCCCAACCCATCGTTCCAAACGATCGAGTAGAATCGCGTGGTCAACTGTGTCGAAGGCTGCCGTCAGGTCTAACAACAGAAGCAGCACAGATGTACCCTGATCTAGTGATAGATAGATGTCATTTAGGACCCTCAGTAGAGCTGACTCTGTGCTATGGCCAGACCTGAACCCTGATTGAAAAACCTCAAATAGATCAGAGTCAGCTAAATGTGAGACCAGCTGCTGATAAACGACTTTCTCAAGCAGTTTTTATGTAAAAAGCAGGGTAGAGATAGGCCTGTAATTTGCAATCACAGAGACATCAGCACCAGGTTTCTTCAGGGTCGGCCGAATAACTGCTGCTTTCAAAGCAGCTGGGACAACACCTGTGCTGAGGCTCCCATTGATAATCTGACCAAGTGAAGGGCCAAGACACGGAAAGTCATCCTTCCAGAGACGAGGCGGCAGAACATCAAGTGGAGAGCCAGATGGCTTCTGCCTCGCAACAAGCTTACTCAGCTCAGAGTATGAAACAGTATTGAGGGAGCTCAGGGTGGGTGGTGATGGAGGAACTGGAACAGGGTCAACAGAGTTACCAGAAATAGCTGCTTTAATGCCTGATACTTTATGAACAAAGAATCTGTGAAAAGCTTCAGAGTTTCCAGGCAGCTGTAGGAGACATGGAGCTAGGCTCTTGATACACCAGAACAGAATTAAGTGTTTTGTAGAGAATCCTGGCATTCTTGGAGTTTGTTTTCGATGATGTCTGCAAAATATGCAGTTCTAACAGCCCTCACAGCATCCTGATAAGCAACCAGTGATGCTCTGAACAACTCACGTGAGACCTGTAGGCCATCCTTTTTCCACTTTCTCTCAGAGGCTCTACACGCCCGCCTACAGGCCCGTGTGACATCAGAGAGCCAAGGCTCCCTCCTAGGCCTAGACTTGCAAAGCTTGAGAGGGGCAACCACGTCCAGGACCTGATTACAAAGTACATCAAAGTGTTGTGAATAGTGATCAATGTTAGATGGATCTGGGTTAAAGGTCTCTAACCTTACAGACATACAGTCCACAAACTTTGAAATAGTTTCTGCATCCAGGGCTCTGAACCTAGTAGCTGGAGCTTCACACACAGGTACAGGACATGGCAACGTAACATCACAGAGTATAGGAGAGTGGTCAGAGAACACAGGAGGCAAAGTCACAAGGTTCATGACAGTGAGACCAAAAGAGATAACCAGGTCCAGGGTGTGACCCCTGGCATGAGTTGGGGACGATACCCATTGAGTCAAAATGAATGAATCTAGCAAATTCAAAAAGCCTTTAGCAAGCACATTGTCAGGACAGCAGATATGGATGTTAAAATCACCAAAAAATAGGACATAGTCATATTTTAGGATGCAGTCTTCCACAAGATCACAGAAATCATTAAGGAAGTTAAAGTCAGTCTTTGGAGGGCGATAAATCAGCACAACGAGCAGGCGGGGGGAGATGCACAGTTCAAAAAAGCACAGTTCAAAGGAAGAAAATGACATGGTGGGTGTAAGCTGTTTACAAGGAAAGCTGGATTTAAAAACAACAACCAGCCCTCCACCTCTGCCCCGTGATCTGGGGATATTAAAACAGGAGCAGCCAGGTGGTACCAGCTCCAGCAGGGCGCTTGAGCCACCAAACGGGATCCATGACTCACAGATGCAGAGAAAACACAAGTCATGCTGAATAAAAAAGTCACAAAGACTAAAAGTTTTTTTCAGCACAGATCTGGCATTGACTAGACCAAACCGGGTCTATGGCGGGGCTGCGGCACCGAGATCACGCACGGTCCCAGTCCCCTCTAACTCTGTGCCTGTAACCGAGCGCAGATTCCCCCAGCAAACCCCAGTCTGGCGAGGTCTTCGAGCCGATTGGCCGTGGCGCGGTGCCAGTTCACTCTCAGAGCCGGCCAAGTTCCCTAGGCAGGGCGCAGAGTAATCCATGAGACATCTTGGAAACACCGGGTCAGAAGCTGTGCCGAATCGGACCAGCCGCTTCTTCAGGGATCCAGTCCGACGTCTCATGCGCCGGCTACCTCTCTTTCCCCGTCTTCTCCGATGCTTCCTTCTCGAGCTGGGGCGGACAGAGGGCCGACACATCACGGCTTGGGGGAAGAGAGCACACGGGCAGTCCAACCAGCAGCGCCATCCGTGAGGTTCCCAGCTCTCGCAACCCGCTACATCAACGGGAGGACGAAGCCTCAGCAGTGCAGCTCGATCTTATGTCACTAGGGAATCCACACCATACAAAAAAGTCATCAGAGACAACAAAAATGCATAAAAGCCAATAAAACGCCAATAAAATCCAGTAAAAAGCAAGGTACCACTGCATAAAGAGGACGAGCAGCTCGCAGCATGCACCCGCCCAAGCGCCATCTCACTCTTACTCTCAATTCCTCTTGTTCCTGAACGCTTACCCCTTTAACTGTTCAACAGCCCTAAATCATATTGTTTTACAATTATTATTCTCCCATCATGCATAAAAATCAATAAATAAAAATTTTCCCTTCTCAAGCTCAGGTCCTCTTCCAAACGCATATGAACTTGAGGGTTCTGCAGTATCTTAGCTGTTCCTAGATCTGCACTTCTCTGGACTGAGATGTCTGATGGTTTTCCTGGGATCTGCTTTAGCCACAGCACTCCTGTCATGGTCTGCGTCCTGCGTCTCCCTCATGTGTCTCCTTGTGTTCTCCTTCCCTCTCTAGGTTTCCCTTATGTGCCTCCTTGTGTTCCTCAGGTGCCTCCTTGTGTTCCCCAGCCCACTCCAGGTTTTTTTCCCCTTAGGTGTTCCCCCAAGGTTTCAGCGTCCTTGTGTGTCCCCAACCCCCTCCAGGCTCTCTAGGTTTCCCTTACGTTATTCCTTAGACACCTTTTATCATTAGTCTTCTGTTAAGTGTTTTATCTAGTCTGTTTTCTCCCTCTAGTTCATTTTGCTCCCTTCCCCATTATTAGGTCTGGTTTCCTCCCCTGCTCTGTTGTGCTCCTCCTCTGTTTATTGGTCTCACCTGTGCACAATTCCCTAATCACCCAGCCCTTGTGTATACAGGTGCTGGCCAGTAAATTAGAATATCATCAAAAGGTTGAAAATATTTCAGTAATTCCATTCAAAACGTGAAACTTGTACTTTATATTCATGCAATGCACACAGACCAATGTATTTCCGATGTTTATTACGTTTAATTTTGATATTTATAGGTGACAACCAATGAAAACATCAAATCTGGTATCTCAGAAAATTAGAATATTCTAAAGGCCAATGAAAAAATGTTTGTTTCTCTAATGTTGGCCAACTGAAAAGAATGAACATGAAAAGAATGTGCATGTATAGCACTCAATACTTAGTCGGGGCTCCTTTTGCCTCAATAACTGCAGTAATGCGGCGTGGCATGGACTCGATCAGTCTGTGGCACTGCTCAGGTGTTATGAGAGCCCAGGTTGCTCTGATAGTCGTCTTCAGCTCCTCTGCATTGTTGGGTCTAGCGTATTGCATCCTCCGCTTCACAATACTCCATAGATTTTCTATGGGGTTAAGGTCAGGCGAGTTTGCTGGCCAATCAAGGACAGGGATACCATGGTCCTTGAACCAGGTGCTGGTGGTTTTGGCACTGTGTGCAGGTGCCAAGTCCTGTTGAAAGGTGAAGTCTGCATCCCCATAAAGTTGGTCAGCAGCAGGAAGCATGAAGTGCTCTAAAACTTCCTGGTAGACGGCTGCATTGACCCTGGACCTCAGGAAACAGAGTGGGCCAACACCGGCAGATGACATGGCACCCCACACCATCACTGACGGTGGAAACTTTACACTGGACCTCATGCAACGTGGATTCTGTGCTTCTCCGCTCTTCCTCCAGACTCTGGGTCCTTGATTTCCAAAGGAAATGCAGAACTTGCTTTCATCAGAAAACATAACTTTGGACCACTCAGCATCAGTCCAGTCCTTTTTGTCCTTGGCCCAGGCGAGACGCTTCTTGCGCTGTTTCATGTTCAAGAGTGGCTTGACACACGGAATGCGACACCTGAATCCCATGTCTTTCATGAGTCTCCTCGTGGTGGTTCTTGAAGCGCTGACTCCAGCTGCAGTCCACTCTTTGTGGATCTCCCCCACATTTTTGAATGGGTTTGTCGTCACAATTCTCTGCAGGGTGCGGTTATCCCTAGAGCTTGTACACTTTTTTCTACTACATTTTTTCCGTCCCTTCGCCTGTCTGTTAATGTGCTTGGACACAGAGCTCTGCAAACAGCCAGCTTCTTTAGCAATCACCTTTTGTGTCTTGCCCTCCTTGTGCAAGGTGTCAATGATTGTCTTTTGGACAGCTGTTAAGTCAGAAGTCTTCCCAATGATTGTGGTGCCTTCAAAACAAGACTGAGGGACCTTTTAAAGGCCTTTGCAGGTGTTTTGAGTAAATCAGCTGATTAGAGTGGCAGCAGGTGTCTTCTATATTCAGCCTTTTCAGAATATTCTAATTTTTTGAGATACCAAATTTGGAGTTTTCATTAGTTGTCACTTATGAATATCAAATTTAAATGTAATGAACATTGGAAATACATTGGTCTGTGTGCATTGCATGAATATAATGTACAAGTTTCACGTTTTGAATGGAATTACTGAAATATTTTCAACCTTTTGATGATATTCTAATTTACTGGCCAGCACCTGTATAACCCTGTCTGCATCTCAGTGTGGTTGTTGGTCCATTGTTTGTGTCAGCGTTGTCTCGCCCCCTCTCTAGGTATTTGGAATTTCTCTAGGTCTCTTGTGTTTTTGGATATTCCCAGGTTTTGATTCTTGGATTTTTGGTTTTTGGCTTCCAGCCCTTTGGATTTACCCCTAAATAAAGGATTTTTACGTTTTCACTACTCCTGCCATGTGTCATCCTGGGTCTGCATCTTGGGTCCTAACCTCCCCCAACTCACTCCTCCAGTTTGGAGGTTACTGCCCCGAGTGCCTCGAAGACCACGGGTACCACTGATGTCTTCACTCTCCTGGCTTTCTCAAGTTCTTCTTTAAAGCCCTGGTACTTCTCTAGTTTCTCGTGATCCTTTTTTCTGATGTTGCCATCACTTGGTATTGCCACATCAACCACAACGGATGTCCTCTGCTGTTTGTCCACCACCACAAAATCTGGTTGGTTCTCCATCACCATTTTGTCAGTCTGGATCTGGAAGTCCCACAGAAGCTTGGCTCTCTCATTCTCAACCACCTTATGAGGTGTTACTCACTTTGATCTTGGGGCTTTCAGTCCATACTCTGTACAGATGTTTCTGTACACGATGCCGGCCTCTTGGTTGTGGTGTTCCATGTATGCTTTCCCTGCCAGCATCTTACACCCTGCAGTTATGTGGTGGATTGTCTCAGGGGCCTCTTTGCATAGCCTACACCTTGGGTCTTGTCTGGTGTGGTAGATCTTGACCTCCGTTGCCCTGGAGTTTAGTGCCTGCTCCTGTGCAGCCAATGATTGGTGCCTCTGTGCTGTCCATCAGATCAGCTCTTTCTAGCCATTGGTAGGATTTCTTGATATCAGCCACTTTGGTTATCTGTCAGTGGTACATCCCATGTAGGGGTTTATCCTTCCACAATGGTATTTCCAGTGTCTCCTGAGCATGTCAATTGTTGGGGCCTTGTCCTTAATGAACTTATGGATCTTGGATATTTCATCCTGAATAGTGGCTCTCACACTCACTAGTCCTCGGTCTCCTTCCTTACGGCTAGTGTAGTCTTATGGTGCTGGATTTGGGATGGAACCCTCCATACATGGTTAGGAGCTTCCATATCTTAACATCTGTAGCCTGTATTTCATATTTTGACCAGCTAATTATTCCTGCAGGATATCTGATTACTGGCAGGGCCTAGCTGTTTATTTCTCAGATCTCAGTTCTTGCCATTGAGCTGACTTCTTAGTGTAGGGTTAAAGAGTTACAATTTAATTAATGACCATAGACATTAAAGATCCATATCTAGTATGGACCCCATCTAAGGGACACTGGGCTATTTAAATCAGAAGATTGGTTATTTTTATTACAGGGAAATTAAATAAACACTTTGCATGAACTGAGAGACAAGAGAAGAGAGAGTGACTTTGAAACGTTTAAGAAAATTTATTATCTAAATGATTTTAAACAGTTTAACATAACTAACTCTCTAATGATGGATGCTTGTGGAATGGAATGTGAGGTGAAGTGTGTGTTGGTGCGATGTCAGTTCAGAACCTCCATTCTGGAGAAGCGAGTCTGAGTGGGAGATGATGTTTTGCTCCTAAATGATCAACGTTTGAACCGTGGTCATAAAAACACATGAGACGCCATTTATGTCACTCTACATACCCTTCAGTGAGACTCCCGTACAGATCAGGATGCCAGGTCCACGGACCCTCCTCTGGTACTGGAGCCGATCAAACAGCGTTGACAGCACGACAAACCAGTCTTTGCATAGTCTCCAGGTAAAAAGCGACAGTTGTTTCACAGCGTCAAAAGGGGACCCTCCTTGGGTCAGCGGGTTCAGCTTTTATTCTGAAGGAACCGTTGTTTTGTTGATAACAATGACAGTATTTTCCAGCTTGGCAGTTCTAGCTTAAAAAGGGAAGTATAGATGGCCTGTCCATACTTCACTTAGCATGTGATGAACTTCAGGGGATCTTGAGATCTGGCTGAATACTGAACTTAAAATGGCGTTGGGCTGTTTTATTAATCTTGATGTTTATGATTCTGGACGAATCACAGCTGACAGATTAAATAAACACCACAGAGACTCTGCCACACTTCAGACGTGAAGGTTCTGATTGGATCAACAACAGCAATGTGTCATGTGATTATTTACCTTAGTGTATCAGCGTGACTAGTGGCTAGAATAAGTCATTTACTTATTAAAACATATTAATTATAACATTGTGATTTCACAGATCAGTCACATGGTTATTATTGACTAACAGTTGTTTTGATGAGCTTTTATTGAAAATAAAGTTCTTTGTTTTTTTAATAAAAGAAAAGAAAGCAGTCTTCATCTTCTGTCTTCATCGCTGGAATGTAAACAGTTTAGAAGTGAATGCATGACCTTGAGGCTGTTTCATGCACTCTGGCACTGCGTCAAAGGGACTGTGGAAAAGATTTAATAATCTTGGTTGGAACAGCTCCTTCATCACGTTACATTAGGACTTGCCTTACTCGTTGTAGGTGTTTGGCTATAGCTCCTTTCCTTGCGGCCTCATCGAGGTTGCCATTTACTTGTGGGATACTAAGGTACTTGTAGCTGTCCTCAATGTCTGTTATTGTTCCTTCTGGGAGTGAGATCTCTTCTGTGTGCACTACCTTCCCTTTCTTTGTCACCATCCAACCACACTTCTCAAGACAGAATGACATTCCGATATCAGACATCACGTTGAGATGGAAAAATATTGTCCTATTAAAAAGCAAGGGAATTTAAGAAACATTACTAGAGTTAAACAACCATTTTGGAATAATGAATTAAAGGATTTATGGTTAAAGCTACGCTCGGCAGAGAGGAGATTTCTGAAGTGTGGTCCTATGGACCCTATAAGGAAAAAATATTTTTTTACCCAATTTAAGTTGTCTCAAGTTAATTTTGACAGAAAATTAAGGTTTTTTAAGAGAAGGTTCAAAAGAGGGCAAGCGCTCAAAATAGAGAGACTGCACACAGGCAACCCTCAGCAATTTTGAAGAGAAATACATAAATTAGGGCCAAAGAAGAAAACTCATTTCGGCCGCTTGTATCCGCAATCTTGTTCTTTCAGTCACTACCCAAAGCTCATGACCATAGGTGAGGGTAGGAACGAAGATCGACCGGTAAATCGAGAGCTTCGCCTTCTGACTCAGCTCTCTCTTCACCACGACAGACCGGTACAACGCCTGCATCACTGCAGATGCAGCACCAATCCGCCTATCGATCTCACGCTCCAGTTTTCCCTCACTCGTAAACAAGACCCCGAGATACTTCAACTCCTCCACTTGGGGCAGGACCTCATCCCTGACCCAGAGAAGTTATTCTACCCTTTTCCAAATTAAGACCATGGTCTCAGATTTAGAGGAGCTGATTCTATTAAAAAAATAAATCTTGTGCAAAATTCATTCATGTCTGTAGTTCCATTTAAAAGATGAAATTAATATTTGAGATAGACTCATTACATGTAAAGCCTGAAATTTGTTATAGTTAGGATGATTATGGATTACAGCTGATGAAAACTCTACATTCAAAATCTCAGACAATTGGAATATTGTGAAAAGGTTCAATGTTCTAGACTCAACGTGTCACACTCTAATCAGCTAATGAATCCTAAACACCTGCAAAGGATTAGGGTTACACTGCTATTAATTATTCTTACAAACTGAAACCTGGAATTATGGATGTTACACACCCATCGCTGTATGGCACTCACAGAGCACAGACGCTTCCCTTTTTGCTCCCTTATCTTTTTCCCCAAGGCTCTTTTTGTCCCGTCTGCCTACAGAGCGCTTCTCTGCATTTCCTCTAGAAATCACTATTTTTCAGAAATGGATTTAATTAATTGGTCATTCAACGCGATTGATAAGATTTTTTCTACGATGAGAACGGAGGAGGGGGCTCGCGCTTGCCCTTACGGGACACACGCAGCGGGATATATGCTCGATTCCTGGAAGAAGTGGAATGTCATCTGTCTCTCTCAGCTGTCCATTGAGGACGTCGAAGATGTGTGGATATTTGGTCTGATGATCACTGGATTTCTTCTGATTGGAGTGGGAGGATATCTGGTTTTCCGAAAAATTGGGATGACGGGAGCGATTGGAGGGCGACCCGCACCCATGGACGGCACCGTCCGGGCGGAGACCTCACAGACTGGGACGTTACTCGAGGTGAATCGCAAGCTGGACAATGTCTTAGCTGCGTTACCGGTGTTAGTGCACAAAATTGATGTAATCTCGGAGAGGGTCACCGGACGGTGTGGAGATGTTTAATCACCGAATTGGCTTCACTGGAGGCGTTGAATGATCAATACAGACTTTAAGGCAGAGAGGAAAATTATCACTGCCTGACACAAACAAAGTCCTGTTATCCAATCTGACGCCATAAGCAGCCTTGGAGTTGCGTGCAACAACCCCCACGATGGAAGGAAT
This sequence comes from Nothobranchius furzeri, assembly GCF_043380555.1. Classification (NCBI taxonomy): domain Eukaryota; kingdom Metazoa; phylum Chordata; class Actinopteri; order Cyprinodontiformes; family Nothobranchiidae; genus Nothobranchius; species Nothobranchius furzeri. The sequence continues at coordinate 98,039 of NC_091744.1, read as the reverse complement.
GCAGACAGATGCTGTGAAACCCTACCTACCCCCCCGCCTTCAGATTGTGGTCTCTGCAGCGAGGCCATCAAAATGGAGGCACTCAATGTGCTCTGTGCTTTCCCATGACCTCCCACCCACCTGTGGATTCAGTTGGCCGAGCGCCACACGGGCTGCTCCCGCTGAGGAAACCAGGATCCCAGCACTCCCACCCCCCACCCCCCTCCCTTTTTTTTTTTTTTTTTTTACCGTGTCCTGTCTGTCTGTGAAGCAAGCAGAATTGATGTCTGAATGCTGGTGACAAGCCTTACAGATTTATTCTCAGGTGGAGCATCAAAGCGTTTGCTTTTAATGTCACGCCTGATACTTAAAACTTTATTGTTATTGTTGTTGAATGCTTTGTAATTCCGACCAGACACGGAGACAGAGGTGAAAGAGAGAGGAAAAGAAAAGGTGGGGAGAGAGAGAGAGAGAGAGGGGGGGGGGGTTCCACAAAAATAAACAATAATGAACAAGAGTCTGCTTCCAGACCTGCAGAAAAAAGACAAAAAAAAAAAACAAAGGGACACAAAAAAAGGGACACAACAACAATACAACAAGATCTACCTATCACTGCGTCAACTTGATGAAAAGAAAAAATATATATATATATATCTAATCAACATTGCTTAACTGAAGAATCACGATAGTAAATCACAACGCATTAAGTGCCCACCATAGTCTTAAGACCTGTGTTTAACGTGCCCAAGCCCATACTTTTGAGAGCACCATGTGAACACCTGTGTGTGTACACGCGCTTGTTTATTTAAGGTTCTTCTATAGGAGCGCCCAACAGAGAGTGTGAGGGACCACAGATCTGCCCCCCAAAGATGCGCAGGAGACGGGGGGAGCTCCAAGTCCCAGAGATCCAGGCGCTGCCCCAGAACGCAGGAACCCCAAGGAGACTGCAACCAGGAAGGCCCCCGCCCCCCTCGAGAGGCACAGAGGATCGCCCCGGGGGGCCACAACCAGCAGCCGGCAGAGTCCCCGGGGATATCAGCGGCAAGCCCACAGGCCCGCCCGCAGCCTCCCACCCCCTAGCCGGCCGAGCCCGGGACCTAGCGACCCGGGACCCAGGGGCGACCACCCCCGCCGGGGACCCAGCAGAGCCCAGGGACCCAGATCCCACCAGGCAGCCACCGAGATCTAACAGGCAGATGCCAAAATCTTAAACCCCCAGACCCGGTTGCCCCGAACACTCAGGCAGACCAAGGCACAAGCCCCCACACCAGGTGTGGCAGGGGGAGGGGGGACAGAGATCTATATCATCAAGAGAAGTTCCAGGAGAGGGGAGGACCCAAAGGCCCCACCTGACATATACAGTCATACACAAACACAGTCACACGCTCCCTCCCTCATGCTCACACATGCACATACAACCCAAGACTTACAAAAATGCATGCCGGACACCCACTCATGCTCCCCATACACACCCTATTCACTCTGGTCCCGGTACTGCTGCACATTGGGTACAACCATCACCGGTAACCAGAGTTTGACCCTTTCTGCTGGGGTGCTGATGAGCAGGCTCCCCCGCCCAACGCTGAGCACAGCAACCCACCACCCCAGACCCCAACCAGACGGCCAGATCTCCCTCCTAGCCTCCAGCCCCAGGAAGCCTAGCAACAACAGAGGTGGCTAAGACCCCTAGTCTCCCTCCGCCTGCTCCAATATAGTGTTGTGTGATCATGAGGTGTATTCCATGGCTGTGGTGAGTGGGCAGTGCGGGCATCATCCAGCATATGCCAGCTGATGCCACCGCACCACCCCACTTACCCCCTCAGCCATCAGTGTCTAAGTGCGGTTTAAAATTGGAAATGGGCACCGGCACTCGGGAGGAGGCTGAAATATCCCCCTGCCAAATGCCGTTGAATGTGCTCACTCCCAAGGCCCTAAGTGTGTGTTTGTGTGGAATGTCGTCAGTGGAAGTGTATAAAGTGCAAATTAAATTGGGGGGCAGGTTTCCACAGGAATGCGGAAATGGGGTCCATACCCGCACTCCCTGACTTGCCCACCCCCCAAGGTCCTATGTGTATGTTTGTGTGATGATGTGAGGGAGCAGGAGGAGAGAAATATGTGGGGATGGGGAGGAATGGCTGGTTGGGCTTAGCCCTCCAGGGAGCCAGCTCCCCTACTGGCCCCAATAGGCACCTCTGTTGTCAAACTGCCACCCAGGGCATGGAGACCCCAGCCCATCCTGCCAGGGCCCAAAGCAGCAGCATTACAGAGCCTCACGGAGTCCGAGGGCACCAACCCAGCCCCACCCCAGCAGAATATCTATGCCCACCCCTGCATTTGCACAACTTCCAGAATATATAAGACATGGGACATCCAGGTAAGGTTGGGTCCTCCCCCTCCTGGACCTCCCCCTCCCCTGTGATGGAACGGCAGAGGAGCCAAGGCCTGCCTGAGGCCCCCGAACCCGGGCCAGGCACTGCTGGGTGTCCCTGCCTTCTTCCCGGCAGCATACATGTCAGGACCCGACCCCCAAGGCCCCGCCCAGATCCCCACACGGGGCCGGCCACCCCCAAACCCCGAGCCCCCAGGGCCCAACCCAGACCCGCCCAGGGGCATTGCATCCGCCAGGCAGTGACCCATGGCCGCCGCCAAGATCCCCAAGAGGCCCCACTCACAACCGCCAGCAGTCCACCCCCCGAGGCAACCCAAGCACCTCCAGAGGGGGGCAACGGCCCCCCAGTCCCAGACACCCCCAGTGAACCCACCTCCAGGGAACATCCGGATACTCCAAACTCAGACCCCACACCCCCCCACAGGACAACATCAATGGCCCCCCACCCTCGCTATGTGATGGAACCGATCAAAGGAGCCCAGAGAGATTCATCTGAAGTGGAAGCAGAGGCTATATCAAGTGCAATATGATCTAACAAAAGATTTCTATACTGGTTAATGCAGAGACTTTCTCTATTTTTCCAATTCAAGAGGATAGTTTTCTTAGCGATGCATATGGCAGTCAGAACCACGTGAACCAAAGATGTTGCAATCGGGACATCGTCCAGCTTCCCCAGTAAACAAAGAGAGGAGGAAGTTGGGATATGACATTTCAGACATTTTGACAGATCCTCACATACTCTACCCCAAAATTCCTGGACAGGTGGACAGGACCACAGTGCGTGAATGTAATTGTCAGGAATGTTGTTTGTGCAGTGTGTACAGGTGTCAGACGACACAAACCCCATCTTGAACATCCGATGACCTGTATAGTGTACTCTGTGTAGAATTTTGTACTGAATTAATTGTAAATTGGGGTGTCTGATCATTTTAAAAGTTTTTAAACAAGTTTGGGACCAGAAGTCCTGGTCAAAGCTAACTGATAGATCCACCTCCCATTTTTCAATAGGGATTGCAATTTTATCGTCTATTTTGGACAGTGTCTTATATACTTTAGACAGTAGTTTGGGGGGTTTGAGATTATAAAAGTCTAATACCCTTGGTGGTGTTTGTAATTCTATTTTATTGAGCTTAAATTTTTGTTTGACTACAGATTTAATTTGGTGATATTCTAAAAAGCTATTCTTATCCATTCCAAATTGGGAGACTATTTTATTAAATGGGATGAAGTCCAATCCTTCATATATGTGTTGCAGGTATAGAATTCCTTTATTTTTCCAGTCCGGAAGGTTCATCATTTTGTTGTTTTGCAAAATGTCAGGATTGTTCCAGATAGGTGTGCGTCTGCATGGTACTAGTGAAGACTCTGTCATTTTAAGATACTCCCACCATGCTGTCAGAGAGGTGCTGATACTAATACTTTTGAAGCTTTCGTGTTTTCTTATGCTTGAGCTAATAAATGGTAAGTCTGAAAGCTCTATCGTATTGCAAAGTGTCTGTTCTATATCTAACCAGGACTCGTCTAATGGGTTATCTTGCAACCATCTTGGTATATATTGCAGCCTGTTGGCTAAGAAATAATAATAAAAGTTGGGTAAATCCAGTCCTCCTCTGTCTTTGGTCTTCTGAAGCGTTTTTAAGCTAATTCGTGGAGGTTTATCCTGCCAAAGGAACTCAGTAATTGAGGAGTCCAGAGATTTAAACCAGTCAGCTGGAGGTTTGTTTGGGATCATCAAGAATAAGTAATTTATTCTGGGTAATACCATCATTTTAATTGTAGCCACTCTCCCCATGAGTGACATTGGTAAGGATTTCCATCTTGCAAGATCATCTTCCACTTTCCTTAAAAGTGGGATGTAGTTTAGTTTGGTTAGATCTGTTAACTTGGGAGAGAAATTAATTCCCAGGTATGTGATATTCCCTGACTCCAATTGTGTATTAAGCAAATTGACAAATGAGAAATTAATTTGTAGAACTGTGGATTTTAACCAGTTTATAGAGTAATCTGAAACTCTTGAAAAAGAGTTTATCAGTTCTATTGCTTGGGAGAGAGAGGATTGAGAATTCTGGAGAAAGAGTAAAACATCATCTGCATAAAGACTGATCTTATGTTCTATTTTCTTACACTTTATCCCTTTAATATCTGTTGTTTGCCTAATTGCTGCTGCTAGTGGTTCGATAAAGATAGCAAAAAGTGAGGGGGAGAGTGGGCATCCCTGCCTGGTCCCCCTCTGAAGACAGAAGCTAGCTGATATTTGGTCGTTCGTCCTGACACGTGCTGTTGGTGAACTGTATAATGTTTCTAGCCAGTTTATGAAGAAGTTCCCAAAGCCAAATTTATGTAAAGTTGCAAATAAGAACTTCCAGTTAACTCTATCAAAAGCTTTTTCTGCATCTAGAGATAGTATACTAGTTTCTATGTTTCTACTGTAAGAGAAATCTATCAAATTAAGTAATCTACGTGAGTTTGTGGATGACTGTCTACCTTTAATGAAACCAGTTTGGTCAGGGTGTATTATGAAGGGGGTTACCTTCTCTAATCTTTTTGCCAGGGCTTTACAAATTATTTTGAGATCAACATTAATAAGAGAAATTGGGCGATAGCTGGTAGGAAATGCCGGGTCTTTGCCTGGTTTTAACAAGAGACTATTATTGGCTGAATTCATGTTTGGCTGTAATCTGCCGCTCTCTTCGATTTCCCTCACCATTCTGAAAAATGTTGGAGCCAGAATGATCCAGAATTCTTTGTAGAATTCTACTGGGAACCCGTCTGGACCTGGAGCTTTCCTATTAGTCATGGATTTAAGGGCTTCCTGGAGCTCCGCTGATGTTAGTGGCGAGTCCAGGACTGTAACTTGGCTGTCTGATAATTTAGGAAGTGTTATCCTGTCAAGGAACTCATTGATCTCATTATCTGATGGGTTTATCTGTGGTGAGTACAACGTTTGGTAAAAGTCTCTGAAGGTGTTGTTTATTTTTTCAGGGTCATTAACTATATTCCCGGTTGAGTCTTTAACAGCAGATATGGTAGTTTTCTCTTTATTTATTTTTAATTGGCTAGCTAAGAATTTACCTGATTTATTACTATGTTCGAAGTTTTCTATTCGTAGTCTTTGTGCTAAAAATTGTGTCTTTTTGTCAATAATTCCATGAAGTTCTAATTTAGCTTTAC